>NW_017100099.1:600000-815823 GCF_001412225.1 Nicrophorus vespilloides | reverse complement strand
TAAAAAAAAGTGGAGCAAATAATGTGAGAAGAGGAGGTAAATTAGAACGGGCCTCGGGAAACGGGAAGCTCGGTCTCATTACCGTTCCTGTTCAAGGGAAGAGGGAAAGAGGAAAAAAATCCGCATCGAGTTTCTGTATGGAAACTGTTTGCAAACAACACTGCAACAACAAGAAAGAAAGAAATGAAAAACAACAGCAGCAACTTCGTATATGCGACACGTACATTTATTCTCGTCCGGCCATTAAAACTGATCGCAATAAAAATAAGCTCAAATACTAATTGAAAACATTCAAATTTATTTATGGGCCAATTTGCAAATGATTCTTTAAATTCTTCATGGAAAACCTATTTTTCTGTTTTATACATCGAAATTATATTAAAAAATATAAGCTATTTCTGTATTTGATAATAGATGTAACATTTTATCTTCTCTTTGCGATAATATTCTTAAATTCCATTAACCGGAGACGCCAGAGCAGGTTGAATTAATAGCAATGTTAATTATAGCTTCCATGTTTATACGTAAATGTTTGGGTTTTATGATGAAACATTCTTTAATTTTTAATTTAATCGCCTTTCGCCTTTTATTTATCGGTTACATGTCGAAAAAAATCACTTATTTCTCCATAATTAATGTCCAATATGTTCTATGCATAATAATAATAAAATGAACAAGAAACATCTTTAGTCTGAATTGGACTTTCGTAAGTAATAGGACTTCTTAAAGCGAAACTTTTGAAAAGCTTTTTTCGGACAAAGAAAAGTTTTATTAAATAGAAAGTGAAATCACATTTTAATGTCTAACAAGTCCAACAATAATAATTCTCCCTAAATCAAGATCACCTTTTTATATCTTAGGTTGTTAACATTTTTTCGGCGGAAAATTCTTTAATTTCATCTTCATTTTAAACCATCAATTTCTTCTTTTAATAAATGAACGTTTTAGATTCTTTGATATTATTGGGTAACGTACAAAGTTCTGAGTGTTTTGTCCCATACATCGAGCATTTCGTGAGACCATCCTTATGCAAATGGTTCTAAACGATGCAAATGGCTAATCTTCAGTTCTTGGGCAATGGAATAAGTGCTCGCATGCCGATCCAACGATTTCCATGATTTTATCAACATTTTCGACTAGTTGGCTTACCAGAAATGTCTCATCTACGACGTCAATATTACCAGAACGGATGCGTTTGAAACCAACGCTTTGCTATTGCATTTGATACTGTATTGGGTCCATAAACAACACAACATTTTTCGGCCACCTGCTCCGCTTTTACCCTCGGTCGTAGTGGTACAGAAGAATTATCAAATTTTCTCTTTTTACCTCCATTTTGGAACGCTCTAACACATAACTGGATTCACTAAACACAAAACTGTCAAGTAACTTTTTTAAAGCGTTATGTCGCCTTTAAGTCGCAGTAAAGAATGACAAGATGCAACTTACTACATCGTGAGATATGGCTCATAAAGCTCAAAAACTTTTTACTTCACCTATTATTTTCTTCACTTAGTACAAATCAATGTTTTCTGAAAATTGCATACAATTTTCAATTGAGTAAAATACAACTAAATTCTACACTATGTGTTTTTCCTTTATACAGTCAAGTCTCTTTTTGTGCAGTTTATTTTGAGTATATATTTATAAAATCTTAAAAATCAATGCAGTTAACTAAGAAGAATGAAATAGAGAGCATTATCTCATAAATAAACCCTATTAATTTATCTACAAAAGTTTCAATGTTTTCTTTCTTAATTTGACATGAATTAAATGATTGCAAACATACATAGAATGATGCACCTGTAGAAAGGAGACAATTTGTTAAAGTAAATCCAAAAAAAAAAAAACATTTACATCAAACTTTTAAAATTCTTTTTTTTTATTATAAATAATTTAGTTATTCTAGCTATAAATTTCTGTAATTATAATATATATCAGAAATTCAATGTTTATTTATTAATCTTCATATGTAAAAAAAACAAAAAAGATTCTAATACAATTTTTTGTATTGAATGTATTCCGTTTAAAACCAGTTTTATTTTTTTAATATCAAACAGTTCAAAAGAATTTCTGTGCGAATTCACATTGGAGAATTTAAATATTTTTGCTGCAGTTTCACGAAGGTTCCAGAATCTTACCAGCTGTTGTGTCATCTACCGCGTAACTTCTTTACATAACTGAGTAAGTACAGAACTGTATAAGAAATATTTTCTATTAAGTAAATTAATTACAAAAGTGCAAATAATATATGTATACATACCATTTGCAAATGATTAACTTTCATAACCATATGTTTCATATGTTATTGATTCAGTAGTAGAATTAGGCTTACTAACATAATTATAAAAGTTCAGTAACAAATTTGTTTTGCATTGTATGTTTCTAATTAAATTTAGTATAAATATAATGGAATTACAGATTAATGCAAGTTAGTTTTCCTGAGTAACACAACAAGTTAGTCAAAACCTCAATTATTATACAATAATTATAATTTTTAATATGATTTCGTTGAAAATGATTATAAATTATGTTATATTCAATTATAACTTAAATAATCAAATCATTCAGTCATATATATATATATATATATTCCTTGTTTACAAGTGGCGAGAGAATAATTCTAAATATGGAACAACTTAAGTGCTCACATTCATATTACCACATGTATCTAAAATGTTATTATTTTTTTTGTGCCTTAACATTTACTTACATTTCAATTACACACATATTTGTTTTCTATCTTTTTTTGAATAACAAAACGTGAAATTACTACTTTTCCCCTTAAAAATTAATGAAATAACATGTATTTCTTTTAATTTCTTTTATTAATTGTAATTATTTGAATATTTGCACGTACAATTATTAATTTCAATTAGTAATGAGTAATTAAAGTGATTCTTCGCAATTTGTTTTTTTTTTGGTTTTGTAGAAATAAAGTAAACTATTATTATGTAATTTGCAAATATCAATAACAGAAAATACGATCAAACGTAAATAAATCCAATTGTTCGAATGAAACCTTTCAAAATCGTTAGTTTTTGTTAAATATAGACAAAATTAAAAATGTTAAAATTATGCATAGTTTAAATATAACAATTATTTCTTTGCTTACATTGAAATTACAAATACATATGCTTATTAATTATAATTATTTGAAGATCTGCACGTGAAAATTATTAATTTCAATTAATAATAAGTAATTAAATTGACTCTTCGTATTTTGGTTTTGTACCAATAAAGTAAACTTTTATTATGTAAGTTGCAAATATCAATAACAGAAAATACGTTCAAACGTAAATAAATTCAATTATTCGAATGAAACCTTTCAAAATCATTAGTTTTTGTTAAATATAGACCAAATCCTAAATGATTATTTGCTTATATTGAAATTATAGATACATATGCTTCTAAATAATAATAATAATAATAATTTATTGGCCAAAAATTAATACATAAGGAAAAACAAAAAGTACATTCTTTACATATAAATAAATTCTAACATAAAAAAAATTTAAATAAAAAATATAAATATATATCAATAGTATATGCTTCTATTATTTATAACTATTTGAATATTTGAACGCAAAAATTAAAAATTTCAATTAAAAATGAGTACAAGATTTTGCTAATATACTAGACTAATGGAATAACTAAATACATACAAAAATGTAAATAAAAAAATATAAATATTATAATTATGTACAGTTTAAAAATAATAAGTATTTTACTCTTGATATTAGTAAACATTTCGAAAAAACTTTCTAAAGAGTTTAATTTTTTTATTACTCATATTGCAATTTCAATAAATTTGACTTAAAAAATAACATTTAATTGACATCGAGGCATGTCAATAATAATTTAAATATTACGTAAATTTTGAAGAAGTAATTATAAATTGACGTTAATAAATCCAATAAACCCAACGAAACCTTTCATTTACACTAACGCTATTAGAATGGCTGAATTTAATCCACTTTGTTCGCATGTTTCGCACTGAATATGCACAGGTTGCGCATACGTATATTTTTCATAATCTTCGGATGACCTACATGTTCATATTATTGTTACGGAAACATTCAATTTTTCGCGCGAAGCCAAACCGATTGCAAATGCGAATTCAACCTTGATACCGCTAAATCTGGAATTGCGATGCGTTGATCCTGAGATAATAAATTTCTTCACTCGCCACGGGAACTGAGCTACATATAGAAATAAACTTTGGGATTAATGGAAAAGATGACTAATTTATTTAGGAAGAGAATTTCTTTGAGGATCGCTTAGTTGTAAAAATTCAAACGTTCAAAGGAGAATCTTCTTTTTTTTTCTTCAAGGCTGCATTCGTCTTTTTTTGGAACCACATTAAATAAAGAGCATTATACTCTCAAACGCAAAAAAAAACAAGGAACCTACTCAATTTTTATAATTGTTAAGTCTGTAAATAATTACAGTGGCACCTCGCTTAATGAGCACCTCGCATAACGAGAAAAATGAATTGTATGATTAATGACTCGCATAACGAGTGACGATAATATTTATATTTGTGTACACATATTATGTGTATTTTTGAATATGTTTCACATACGAGTAAAAATCCGGACATTTTGAAATGGATTAAATTCGTTAACCGAGGTTCCACAGTATTTTAAATTTTAATTTATAAAATACAAATGAAAATCTTTTGTTTATACAAATTTTACTTATTACATAATATGTTATATCAGCGTTTCTCAACCGTCGCGTTAAATTTTGATTGGGTCGCATAATGACAACTGTCACAATGTGTCAAATCGAGAAACTGGTGAAAACCTGTTATCAGTTGGATTATATCATAACTAGAAACAAATATGTTGGGTTGTTTTGCAAAAATGCTGAAAAACGCTGAATCTAAGTAATCGTTTTGATTTTCCATTTTTTTGAACATAAATTGAAAGTTTATTGCTTTGAAATAGTGGTAATGCTACACTTGCGAAAACACTGAATTAACGAAAAAAACTAAATAAGATGCGTCAAACTGCTTTTAAGTTTATTTGTTGCGGGTGTTCACTTTAAAAAGTCTGTGTAAAAAGTTCGAACAATCCTTTATAATCCATCGTGCTTTATGTTCAAATGCATTTTCAGCAAGATGTTTATCGTTTTCTTCTTCCTGTTTTAGTCCCCAATTAAAAACCTTATCTTTCTTAATTTCATCATAAAAAATGACATTACTGGAATTAAACTGGAATGAAACTAATTTATTCTAAAAAATGTAGAATTTTTTAGGTTTTTTTTGTTATCTCATATATTCTATTATAAACGTATATTTTTGTTGCTCTTTTTGTACATTTATAGTGTATTTCTTATTAATAGCATCAGTTTCTATCATTCAAACTGTCTTCAATATATTGAACTATACCTCAGTATATTGAAAATTTATATGTAATTCACAAGATACGTTAAAAGATCAATACTTATACAAAAGTATTGGTTCAGCGAATATTCCGCACGATTTGAATCTAAGTACTTTAAAGCCGCCCATGAAAAGACTTAACTGTATAGTGTACTAATTATTTAGAATTTTCTCAATTAAATTTTAGTTTGTTTTTCAAACTGATCAAAGCCAACTATGAGAGTTATTGCTGTACTTTGATCTTTCTTAAACTGAAAAAATAATTACCAACACTGCTTCAAAAATGCATGAAAAATAGTTGAAATCGAACATAAAATCAACAAGATTCGATGTTCGAGGTTCCAGTGTAATTGTTTCAAGGTTTGCATAAAAATATCGAGATGATCGATGAATATGTATCGAAAATATTTCGTTTACGAAATTGGTTTATAAAATCACGTGAGGCTGTAAAGTAGGAAGTTGCTGATTGAAATGAAATAAATTTTCAATTTTGTTCGGTTGCAAAAGTGTGCGCGAGTGCGCACTGTGCAAAGGGGGTAGCACAGCTGAGAAAATATTGATTCGACGAAAACGGGGAAAATCACAACAAACGTGCCCTAAATTCCGCGAGTCCAAAAAATCCGCGCGAGGTGAACAAGCCCCAAAATGCAGTGAATGCACCGAGACATGCACGAAATTATGTTTGTGAATCTGTAGAAATAAGAAGCGAAATCGGGACGAAAACATAATCGACAAGAATAGAACGGGGAACAAGTCGTAATTTATGGTGAAAACAGTCGGAACGGTAGCGAAACAGTGCGGGCCGCAGCCGCCTCCGCAACCGCCGCCGCTGTTGTACAATTCAGAACCGGAAACACTGATCCAGAGATCGTCGGTCATCTCGTCGAGATGTCGTGTAAATTGTCTATAAACAATAGCATCAAACTTAACAGTGATTCCCAGCAGTGGGTGAAAGCTTCGAGCATCGACTCTAACGTCAAACTGGCAGGAGAGGAGGCCAAAGACAGGCTGTACGAGCCTAAGCACAAGAAGAAGCTCGTGCGCGTCCTCACCGTCGTCGCTTACGTCTTCTTCGTATCGCTAGCTGCAATCATGCTCTCCCTTTACTACGTTTTTCTATGGAGCGGCAATCAAAAAGACACCATCAAAGACACCTCTAGACCAATACAGCAAACCCATAACATGTGCAATAATGGAGGTATTTTTAGCGCTCATTTCGCAAACCAAAAACACATCTAATACCAAAAGCATGCACATGAATCTAATGCATTATTGTTTCTTTGCAGAAAACGTGCTTCTGGACGTCCCTTACGAACCCACTGCTATACCAGTACTCGAGGCAACGACCCCTTCACCGATAGCAACCACCGACATTTCCTCGGAATGGTCCTCCGACTACAAAGCTCCGAATTTCACCGATTCCCTCATCATGAGAAACCCGCTAATCAAAAAGCTGATCTTAAAGAATGGACTCGATTAGAAGCTTTGAACGTGATTTTTGTTAATTTTTTATCATACACGATACAAAAATAGATTAAAGTAATGAATGTGTCCTGAAAGTACATTCTTACACCAGAAAAAATGCATCGAGATGCATTCAACTATTATTCAATTCGTTGATTTCTTGAGGAAAATTTATGAAACCGTGATTATCATGGATAAAATATACAAAAAAAAATGAAGGCGAAGAAAAAAGAACGACTATATCCAAATATTCATTTCATACATCCATAACATAGAAAACATTAGTGTGGACACTTGTATTTGTACGTCGAAAAAAAAAAGCTTTATTATGGATTTGATACATATTTTATAAAATTAATTTAATGATGAAAAAAGAAGATATATAAATAATGATAAAACAAAAAATGATAGAGCTTAACGAAAGTATAAAAGAATACGTAATCAAAATAAAGCAACAAAACAAACGTGTAACATTTTATCGTTTACCTAGAGCACTAAATTTAAAGAGGATTTTTAGGGAACATTAGGTGTGTTATTTGGTTTCTTCCCTTATGAATTTGTACTCATCATCTAGGAAATGTTAAATACTATGTTTTTTGCCTTATTCGTTGCATTCTTAGGACCTGATTTAAACGCATCGTAATCTTCCAAATATTTATGTTTAAATTAATTATAAATATATATTATATGATATGATATTTACGTTTCCAATTACGTAGAACTTTTATGAACTGTTGACTATTTAGACAATTGTATTTTATTTTTTAGTTGAAGACTGTAAAATTGTTCCTTATTAAATAATATACAGACAATTATGTTTTATTTATTTACCTCATTGCATTTTAATATAAGACTAAATTTAAATTCAAAGAAGAATAATGAATATAGTAAAAAAAAAACGATCCTTAATTTCATATGTGCTAAACATATTAAACGAAAGGATATAATGGGGTAGCAAATGTTCAAAAACATGATTAAATTTTATGATTTTCAAACTCAGGATACAAAAAAAATAGATCACGTTTTTTTCATTGTCATTTTAAAAAATCAAATTTATATCAAAATGATTTTTATAAACCATAATGCAGATTATTTCTCAGTCCAAAACTAAGGCTTTATAAAACAGAAACTTTCATCCCATAGGTATGATTATCATATAATAGTGCAGACAACTTTGGATAAAAATATCAATGATTTTTATAATTCAACATTTAAGTAAAACTCTATAACTTATTTTTTTTTTCTTACTGAATATTGGAAAACAAAAATGTAAATGGGAAGAAATTGAACATGTATCAATTGTAAAAATTAATAATTCCAGTCATTTCACAATTCAAGTAAATTTCTATTTAATTTTATTTTAGGTTTGCAATGTATGGAGTTTGGAGAATACATATTTTTCAAAATTTATTAAAAATAATGTACACTGTACAAATACATTTATATATAACTTAGAAAAAATTAATCGTACATCATCCATCTGTGAGAAGCATGTGAACGTTTTTATCCGAAGAAATCATTTTCATCGCTCTCTCCGTTCCCACAACAGAAGCTAACTGGAGCGCATCGTACTTAGAATATATAACACTAACCGTCATATCTGCAGTACTTCCAGCTTTCTTGTACTGATTCGCTTCCTAAATAATGAAAATTTACATGTTAATATTATCGAAACTTCATAATTTAAGCTACAATAATTTACCTGCATCAAATTGACCATCTCATAATAAAAATGAGGATTATTCGGTGGCTGGTAGAAAACCAAATGTCTGATACCCTTTATTTTGTTTCTATTGAAGAAGTGATATCTCTCCGTGTAAAGCATGAAATGTTTATCGGCGTGGAAGAAGATATCTCTCGCTCTGGCAACTTTTCCTTCCTGAAAACTTAATCAATTAGAACAAATTTCTTCGATTTTTGCAAATGCATTTTACCTTAGAGTATTCACAAATTTGTACAAAACTAAGATCTTCCTTTTTGAAGTAATTCCTCAACCTGACGTAATCGAAATAATTCGAAACGTAAATTAGCGTTTGTTTCATCATTGGATCCCTTTGCTGCGTCAATATGTTTTTAACGAAAAAGTTAAATCTGGCGTCGATGGAATCCATTGCGCTATTCGTATTGAACTTGTGAAAAACGTGCGGTAATTGCAGAAATACCTTACGTATACATCCATACTCGATTGGGTTTTGCGAACGAACTTTACCAGCATAATTATAACATTTCTTGTTAAATATCGAATTGATTTCGGGTAATAGAGTCGATGAAAATATGCAAGTTTGTCTATAATACTTCGACCATCCATTTAAACACCACGTCCTGACGCGTGAAAAATCGGTACCGTGTGAATCTTTCGGTTGCAAATGCAGATGATCCATGATGTGCAGTAAATGATCCCAATTCTGCATGAGAAATACTTCTGCTTGATCTATGACCAGAAATTCAATGGAAGCCAGGAAATCGTAATCCCTATCCTTTTCACCTTCTGCACCAAGGATATACCTCAAACCTAATGGTGATGCTACGATAATATCGGAACTATAAAAATTCGAATATAGCTTTATACTGTTTTTGTTGATAGTTATTCCCATTTTAAAATCGTCGCTAACGTTTCCATTGAATAACAGTTCGTAATCTTCCGGTTTCGGTCGAGTTTTAGGCATAAACAACTCGTTTCCCGTGTAATCGGATTCAAACTTCTTCCTATTTATAATATGACCTTTCTCATTGGGCACAAATAAATCAACCAACGTATTAATTATTTTCAATGCCGATGATTTAAAGGGGGCGATGATTAGTACCTAATAAAACGAAAATTAGATAAACCTTTATTATTATTTCCAAATATTTACCTTAGGTCTGATTAAACCTTGATCCCTGAATATTTCAGGAACTTCCTTCCTTGGTTCCAATTTAGCATTATGCGATAAGATTTTCCTTCTTGTTTTCAACACATGATTCATAGCATGCAAACAGTAAGTAAATCTAATTTCCTCCTCATTGGAGAAAGTTCTCTCTGTATATAACAAATCCTGATAATTATTTAACACTGAAAATAGCTCAGCTTGGAAAGGTGTCAATGGCAAAGGTTCCTCTTTAGCTCTTGAACTCAATGATTTGTTGCCAGTAGACACATGTTTAGCAATTTGAGGCTTAATAAATAAATCAGCTAAATTTGTCTTACTGACATGGATACGTTCAGGTGGTTTAACTATTGGGGCAAACTTCTGATCTTCTGCCAATGATATTAAATTTAAGGTGTTCTTATCATTATCAGTTTTTGGTATTTGAACAGCCAATTTTCTCAAATGCGGCCAATGCAATTCAGACTTATCCATTAGCACTGGTGTAGTCTGCACAGTTTCCAGTAGATTTTCAGTAATATCATAAGCAATGTGTTTGTTAAAAGGATCATCATTTGCATTGATTTCATTTTCTTCAATATCATCTGCATCCAACTTCTCTTCTTCCACATTCTCATCTTCCTTTTCTTCTACTGCTGTCTCTGCCTTATACAAATCCTTAACATCTTCATCATTATCTAATAACTCATCATCATCTTCTTCTTCTTCAACAGCACTATCATCACTTCCAGCAATACTATCATCATTGTCATCATTATTGCCATCATCACTATCAAGCTTTGTTTCTTCTAAAATAAAATAAAAATATTATATAAAGCAGTGTTAGTTTAATAATGTTAAATTACCTTCTTCCACTTCCTCATCATCACTGGAATCTATGGCTTTCATTTTATTGTCAATATTAGAAAAAGTAGACCTCAACAAGTCCAAATCATTGATTTCCTCCTCCTCACTCTCTGATGATAATTCTGGTGGTAACTGTTTAGGTTCAGTTTTTGGTCGTTTATCAATTTCATTATTTGAATTGTGTTCAAACTTGCGTTTCCTACTTCCCTTATCGTTATCCTTGTTGTTACCATATAAACTATATGTTTTACGGGGCTTAGCCTTAAAATTTCCTTTCTTCTTGTTTGCCCTTCCTTTGTTGCCTTTACCAGGTTTAAATTTTCCTCTAGGACCCATTTATAACACTTATAGAAACACAAGTTTGCTTAGATACTATCAAATGGATAAAACTTTAAAAACTTTTATACACTAATCCCAGAAATCAACCAAATACATGTGCTTATGTTATGATGTCAAAATTTTTGATTTGAACATAATATTCAAGAAACAGCGTTACCAACATTTAGTTTCATTGCTTAACATATTTGAATTATATAATTTCTATAGTTTCAATTATATTAATATTAAGAAATTTGTAATATATTCAACAATGTTATTAAAAATGTATATTTTTACTAATGCCATTATTGATTTATATTATAGGCAACCAAATATACGTACAAAAATTAAAAGTTTAAATTCAAATTACAAATTGTTATTTTTTTGCTACTTTTTATGGTATTCCACAGCAATAAACATCCATATTAAAATATATTATTAATATAATCATTTACATACATCTACATACATATATTATTGATAAATAATTCACTGAAAACTGAAATTCTTTTTACTTGTAAATTTAAAAAGTTTTTACATTTATATAAAAATATATCTAAAATGTGATTGGATATGTAATTGTATCACGTTTGCAACATCTTTGGACTACGACAATTCAGTAATAACTTCCAAATCGTTATGAAAAGTATTGTAGTCCAGCGATCGTAGGTCTGACTGTGAGGGCAATCTTACCACTGCTCCCCAATTAATCGGCAATGTCAGGTCCGATTCTGCAAATTGATACTCTGTGAACACCGATGCAATATCTTCGGTATCGTGAGACTCTGTCATAAGACTGGTGTCGGGATTGGACCAAACTTGCAAATTTAACCCGTATGTTTTAGGTTCACATTCATTTGTAGAATTACTGGGCTGCGATGGATTGTCTTCAACTGAGACTTCTAACTGAAGCATTGTTAGCGTATTTTTTAATAAAACCCACCGACCAAGAATGCGTTTATTTCTTTTATTAATCAATTTGAGTTTAGTTAAATTAAGGACATCTTCTCGTAGCTGTTTATCACAAGCATCAGGACACGTTGTATTTTCTTCGCAGGATCTTCCACATTCGTTCTCTGTTCCGAAATCTAAATAACTATCGTCTTCTATTTGTAAATCCTGACAATCTTCTAATAATACTTCAGTTATTTCTTTCAAATTATAGTTCCCTGAGTTTAATTGTATACCCATAACTATATCCAACCTTTGAACTTTCCTCAACGCAACATGCAATTAACAACGAAACACTTACTTTTGTTTCACCCAACAAAATTGTTACACTGGACTAGTCAACATATATCAGGTTAGGTTTTAAATATTAGTTGAAAAAAATATATAAATAAATGTTAAACTATATGGAATATTATACAAAAAAAATATAATCAAATTGGTGTGCATTACTGAATAAGAATTTATGTTCAAAATGCTTACTATAACGTTTCTTCATGACTTCTACGTTTGTACTTAAAACTTTCCTAAAGTTTCAAATAAGTTCATGAGTATAATGTGTTGCATACATATTTAACTGAAAGATATACAATTTTCCAATATAATTCGGAGATTCTCAATATCTTCAGAATAGAAAAACTGTTATGTTATGAGAAACAAATATTTTAATATTAAGATTAAGAAAATGGTAATATTAAATTTAACACCATAAATATATTTATACAATGTTTAATGATATTCTTGTATTTGATGACCATGATGACCAAGAAATATAAAATAGAGGTAAATAAAAGAAATATAGATAATATGCATATATACGGATTTATTTTTCTTTTAACACTAACATATTACATGATATCACATTTTACTTGCACACAATGAGTGTTGTACGTAATTACTTGTTTCATCTTTTTTTCATTTTCAAAAACATCTCCTGCTCCATCCACAATCATATTGACCTCACCTCGATGTGCGACCGAGTATACAAGTACATATTTTTCGCCCATTTCGAAAACAAAAAAAAATACAACAACAAAAGAAAAATTATATTAAATGTGTGTAAAGAAATGTCGAAATCGTCGAAAACAAAACATCAGAAACCTAAAATTAGATGATCCGATTTTGCGTCAAGAATCGCAAGCCATTATTTATATTAGCATTCTCATCAATTAATTATATTATCATTTACCTAAATAATCCGGAACAAGTTCACTTGAAACCTCTCGTTGTCTCACGATGCAAATAATATATATTTTTCTGTTTTACGCTTCTTTTTTTTTGTACTTTTCGCGCTTGCGATCGGTTTGACACAAAATCGGAATCACATCATCCATTAATTAAATCCACAAATTTGTATTCACCCATCAACGAACAAAGAAATACCTCTCTTCATTATTGCAATCTTATCAAAATATTTTCAAAATTTCTCTCATCCCCTGTGCATCATTATATCATATATATCATTTTCATTTGTTTAGAATAAAACACAGCTTCCATTCCATTATTCAGTATATAAACTGTATATAATAATATTGATTGCCTTATGTTGTTGTTGTTTTTTTTATTACTTCATTTGCTTGCGCTTCGTCGAGAATTTCATAAATTTTTACTATTCGAATTAATAAAATTGCAATTCCAACAAATCATGTACCACAACAATTTGTTCTTATCTCTTTATTAATTATTTATAGATTCATTTAAAATTTCGTCTATAACAGTATATTTTGTGCCCTTGTATTTATTTCTCGTTATTTTATTTTTTAACCTTTTTTTTTCAATATTTTATTATTTAGATAAATACTATTTAAATTATAGCCATTCATATTTTAAAATTATCAAACAATCCATGTGTACTGTCTGTGTTCTTTATATATTTTCTTTCATATTCATTTTTTTTAATAGCACCTGTAAAAAATATATCATTTTCAATAACAGAGAGATATATAGAAAAGAAAACAAACATAAATAAATAACGGATATAAACTAAAAGAAAATATTACATATTCCTTTTCAGTTTTTCTCCAGCATTTCTATCTTCGTTTATTTTTTCTTCTTTCAATCGATTTCATTTCAAAGTAAAATTCAATTAAAATAAAAACTGTCTGTGATGAATTGATTTAAATTTGCAAATAAAATTCGATGCGTCAATTTTTAATTGGATCCTACCTGGGATCCAATTGAAAAGCGACAGAAACATTCGTAGGAACGGAGAAAAAATATGTAATATTGCATTTGTATTTGAAATAAATATTTAATATAAAATTTGTCATGGCAAGAAATTTGTGTACGTACAAACAAAATAAAAATATATAACTGTGTAGACATTATATAGTATTAGCCATTTATTATTTATTTATCAGATTTTCGAATTAAAAAAAAGAAGTTTTTTTTTGTTATTTGTTCAAATTGTATAATTTTTGGGACGGTTTTTGAACAAGTATCATTTTATTATTTATTTAAGTTTGAATAATACTGGCTCAGTATACTTCTTTTTTTAAATAATTAATTAATATCTTCATTCTTTTAAATAAAAACGGCCAATGTTGGACTAGATGATGAGGTTGGTCCCCGTCACTGCAGAAAGAGCCAATCAAAATAATGTTTTTTTCCAATGTTGTTATTGTTGTTGTTGATACTTTGAAGTAAGATTAAATATTTAGTTGGTAACTTGCAAGAAATAGTGAACAGTGCGATCTCCGTTGCAAACCGCAAGTAATTGAAATGTTTTAAAAACAAATTTTGTTAGTTCTTACATACGTTTGTTAGTGTAAGAAATAGCAATTTTCATTATTTTGCGCTTTGCAAGAGAGATTGGTTTGCTTGAGAGATGTAGAGGCTGTTTCTGCTGTTACGGGGCGGCCTGCTTTGTTTTAATTTTATAAAATATTGCCAACTTGATAAAGTCACACGATTTAAAATATATATGTAACATATATATAATATATATATAATATAATATTAATTAGTTATTTACAATATTTATATAACCTATTTAGAAACTCTTATATACATTATGTACAGGTATAGTATTTTGTTTTTTTTACACATTTAATAAATTATGTACAGAGGAATGCCCAAAAAACTGTGGGTCGAGTAACACCAAATAATATCATGAGAACTCAATTTGTCTTCTTCTCTTCATCGTCTTCTTGCTTCGTTCTTCTTGTTTTGTTTGTTTTCAATTTGTTATTCAAGTTTGAGCGAAATATATTGAGCGATCGAGATCAAAGTAACTGTCAACAAGTTTTAAGTTTGTCAGGAAGTGTCGAGCCCGCACACCGTCTTAGGTGCGACGTTTGGTGGGAGACCGATCCTGTGTACCTATCGGCTAAATGTCCAATCGCTAAGGTAAAAAACTTTATAAAAATAAAAATAGTCAACAATTATCAATCAGCTGCACAATTCCTGCACTGCACTAAATAGGTTTAACTAATCACAACCTGAGCGATGGGGTGGTGGTGGTATCAGTTGGGATGGTGCTACGAACCCCCGACGAGTACATGCATGAAACCGTCCCACTCGTTCTCGGATCGGACCGTCGCACCGTTAGCGTCTTTGTTCCACTCGAACTCGCTGGTCAGGCCCAATTCCGCGTAAAGTTCATTGTTGTTCAGCGATTCGAGATCCGTCTGAGAGGTGAGACTCAGCACGGAACCCCAGTTGATGGGACGCGTCGTGTCCATGTCATCCCCAATGCCGGAGTCGGTGTCGGACGTTGTCTGCGGGAATGGCGTCGCTCTGCCAGAGCTGGAGGTCATCTCTCTCAGGCTGTGCTCGTAGCCGCTGGGCTCGGGCACGGGGTTTGGTCTGCCAGGCGGGGTGAGTTCAGGTAACGTAGGATGGTAGGTGGGTTCGGGTGGTTCGGCTTCCATCTCCCTCTCGAGCTTCCTCAGAGTGTTGCAAATCAGGACGGACCTTCGCAGCGAGGGATCGTTGCACTGCCTGTACCTTGCCAACTTGCACATGGATAGGTTGAGGACGGCCAGTCGTCGCTGCCGATAGCACGGCACGTGGCACCATCGCGTCCTTCCATCGCAGCATCTCGTCCGTACGGGAGGCGCTGCTCCCAGCTCCAGGTAGCTCTTGCCGTTCTCTTCGCATCTTATGGTCTGCTGCGGTGGTTGGTAGTACTGCCAGTAATCAGCTTGATACCGGGTCGCCGCCGACGTGGCGTACGTAGGCTGCTGGGCGAAACGCGCTGGCTCTGGCGCGCTCGAACATTTGTCATCATCGGACAAGTCATCGTCGAAGTCCTCATCATCCTCGAAGTCATCGGAGAGGAGGGTAGCCGCTAGCGAAGGCGTCGGGGATCTCCATGCGTCGCTCGGTACCGCCACCGCTTGCAAACGTGCTATGCAATCTTCCGCTTCCCATCTTCCGTTTTTCGCTGGGGACGATTCTCCTGGGGCTGTCGCTGCTTCTAACTTACGCTTTCCTGTGGTCGCTTGAAGACCCATCATGGCACAATTCTGCAACAACAAAAAAACAATACTTAATACCGAAAACATATTTACAAAAATAAAAAAATTTGACATCAAAATAAAATTATGTATAAATCTATTAAAATTATTACCACATTTAATTTATCATTAATTAATTTGAATAGATTATTCAAATCAAAACATGGATATTATTGGTTCTGTATTAATCATATTTCTTTGATTGTAAAATTCATAAAGGTAGCCAAATAAAGAATCCGAATAATCAATTTCTCCCGCCCCCGCGATGCTCATTATAATAATTACGGTTCGTCTCGTTGTGCGTGCGTGTGTTTTTCGGGGTTGCTGGGTACCTCTATCTATCCACAATTGGTGACCGGCGTGGACGAACAAAAAATAATAATAAGAGAAAGAAGGGTTCCGACGGAGAGAGTACCTGAAAATTTCATTTCGGGTCGGCTTCAGAGGGAAAGGGACGCAGGTATAAATGTAGAAGACGGTCGTCCTTTCGAGAGACACAGAGATAAAGAGTGAGCGAGAGAGAGCGATGCGCCCAGGTAGAAGAAGCAAAAGGGGCCCCCTTAAAACCTGACGAAGAATAACATTTGGTGGTTACCTTTTTCGGTCCTTTTTGGGGATCCACGCCGGCTCATCTACCTACTTTTCGGGGCATATGGACCCCCTTGTAAAAGGACGGGGCCCAAAAAAAAATTAACATCAGGTATGCGGGCGCACATTTTTGGGCATTCCTATATATCTGCAGCCCCCACACAAACATTTGCAATAAACAAATGATGGAATTTCACGATTTCCAATAGCTTTATTTAATAACTTTTAATTTTAACAAAAGATAAAATAAAAACGTCATCATTGTTATTTATTTAATCTTAATTAATTATAGAGTTTGGTGATTTCTTAAGGTACAGAATACCTGAGTACATTTGAATAGTAGTGCGATAAATATATAAAATATGGATATGCGAGATTAATGCAGCAGGAGACAGGGACTTGGTGGTAATTGCACAAGGTGTGTGTATGTGCGAGTGTGTGTATGATTGTGTTGAGCATGATAACCTTGAACGGTTTCTCAGGCAGAGTGAGCGGCCTTGTGGCCACTGCATCTAGCAGCAGGAATATAGTAGAAAGCTGCCCATTATATAAACATCTAACAGGCATAGGAGCTGTTTTGTACGCTCACTTTATTTAACGCAAAGCCTACTTAGACTTAGTTTAATGCACTGCGAGCTTTCTACGTCTGTTTGTACTTCGTACTCTGCTCCAAGCACTAATGACGTGCATAGCGGAAAAATACTTTTTCACCATTACGCTTATTATTATTATCATCATCATCAGCAGCAGCAGCAGCGTTTCCTTCATGTCGAGCTTTCATAAAATTCCCGTTCTTCCGAATGCACATAACACATACACGCATTCAAAAGCGCTCAAAGTATTAAGCGTAAATAAATACTCTCAAAGTACAACGATTTCGCTAGTTGCAAATAATACAAGCAACCAGCACTACGCACGGAACGGAACGTGAAACACGTTTAAATCACAATTCTCGTAATACCAAAAACAACAGTTGAAGAACCCTCGCAATTCCACTTAATTGTATTTTCTAATACGTAGCTCCCAAACGAAAAAAAAAACAAAAAATAATAATGTATATCAAATATTCTTCCAAATGAATTCCACCATTATGTAGAGTTCTGAACCGGAAACCGGATATGCCTAACGGCAGGGGCAACATAATTACTTGGAACATCTACGAATTTCTACGTTTTCCAATTGCCGTTTCGGCTCGTATATGTATTATATTTTACCAAAATTATCTATAGCCGGAAATGAATTTTCTACCGCACGAGAAGAAAACTGTATGCTTCGATTTAGTTTTCAGTTTTCATCTGCGCTCACGATTTTCCCATGCGATTTTTATGGCTTCGCTCCGTCCATAAAACTCGAAAAAGTATTTTCCCGCGCACGCACATGACCGAATCTAAACTCTTTTTTTCAATGCGAATAAATGTTATATTTATCCATATCAACAAAATTCGTTTGAATTACAAAACTATTCAAAGGTTAATAGATTTCTATAATATTTTTCAAATATGTTCGTACTTAAGCTATGTTTGTTACTATTTCTGTTGTTTCATAATTAATTACATTTTATATATTGTATAACTTATTTTTTATGATTCGTTCAATTTAAATATAACGGCATTTGAATTAGACGTTTATAAACTTAATTCAAGATTGTATTGCCAACCATACAATGACATGTGCGCATTCGAAATTCCCTCCGTTTTTGTTGCACGGGGGCCGGTTTTTTTTGTCCGCCGCTCCCCCTCGTATACGGATGGTATAACGTTTTCGCTTTTGTAATAATATTTCGTTGGCTCTCCCTACCGAAATGACAGGGGGCTCTTCCCCTTTTTTCCTGCGGAGCGCAACAAGAGAGGAGAGCCCCATACAGACACACGCACACGTGATCTAGGAATATGACAAATGAGAGGGGTGGGACCTGCAAGCGCGGCCGCCTCCACCGCCAACGTTATCATCTCGCGGAGTAAGGGATTTTTGCGAAATTAAAACAGGGTGGAAATGGTTATTTGGAATTTTGCCTAATATAAGAAAGCGAGCGTGGGCGGCGCACGAGAGGTGGGGGCTGTTTCCAGAGGGGAAGGTGGCGCGAACGGGGCGATACGGGATTCCCCACCGCCGTCGTAGCGGGGGCGGCTCGATGAGGAAGAGGTGCGCACGCGCGTCCGTTCGATTCCCTTCTCTCTAATATTAGCAATGAGCCACGGGGGTGGCAGAAACGAGCGCCCCCAAACCGGTGGGATCTAATTAAAAATGCAATACCTGCGGAATTCATAATGAACAAATTCGATACAAAGCAAATGGAACCCACGACAGCCGATTTTTATTTTAAATTGTCATTACTACAATTATAATACATTACTGTATTCTTCACGCATATAGCATAATAGCAAAAGCAAAATATAATTTCGGACATTCAACTGATACATTTTTATTAAAAAAATGATTGTTGTTTCTATAATTTCGATTAGTAAGTGAAATCGTGACTACACAAAGATTAGAGAAGAATCAAGCTTGAGTTGCAGTTTCTGTAGTTATCACGCGTTAGGTTCAAAATCGCGAGATTGTTTTGTTGATTATTTAAAAAAAATATAGTAGTGTGGTATGGAGTAGATATCATCAAACTTGAGATAGGTCAGGATCATAAATATGTTTATTGTTCGAGATTATGAAGTGAATGAATGTGCGAGTTTATGTGTGAGTGCGCGCATAAATAAACATAAAATTTATGTTTGTTTCGCGTAAAATATATATATATGTATCAGTCGCGTGTAGTACGACAACCGATAAGTTAGTAGTAAATACTATCGCCGATTGTGTTTCCATTATGTAATTAAATAATTCATAAATTTAATCGGTGCATCGTAGTGGCAGAAGATGGCGTGAAACCGGAGATAGGGAAGAAGAAGAAACGGAAGATGCAGCCTGAGGGAGAGAGCAGAGACGAAGGGACCAAAAAAAGTAGTACGAGTACGGGAAAATTTAATCCCCGGTGTCTAATATTTCAAGTTGCGCTTTCGCTCTCTGTCTCTCGCCCTCACCCTACTCGCTGCGTTTCGAACATTTTGGAGTTCGCTGCATGATTTACAGATATAACGTTGGCTTGGGTACCTTCCTCCCTAATAGCGCAGCAGCCCTTCGAACTGCTGCCATGCGAAGGGCTGCACCCCAGTAGGGGCTCCACTCCGGGGCCCCCTAAACACTAATCCCTATACCAGCATATAACGTGGCAGACTATTTTAGTTTTGACTCATTGCCGACGGGCTTCTCAGAATTTTTAGGGATATTTCCAGACTGCCTTCGGCGTTCTCTTTCTCTCACTCTTCGTGTCTTTCTATCACTCTCTGTCTCATCACACATCTCTTCGTCGCTCGCTTCGTCAAACAGCGCGCTTCAACCACCCCCTCAAACCCTCCTAAAATAATCATCGCGCGAATACTTTAATCATTGTAGATTCTTTTCGCAAAATTCAATGCGAACTTCAATAATTAAAATAATGAAGGGATTTTAGTTTCTACAGATGCATGAAAATTGCATTCGCCAAAAAAAAAAAACAGAAGACTTTTCAAAGTGGTAAAATAATGAGACCCTTCATACTATTGAGCTTGATAGAAAAACAAAATGAGAAATATGCAATATGTCAAAATATAATGCGAGAGATAATTAATATTTTTATCCATCCATGGTATTTGTTGCTTATAAAAGTTAAGCAACATACTCACACATGGCACTTGAATGGGGGAATTGTAGGAGTATGTAAGATTTTGGGAAAAAATAATGAAGCTCAATAGCCCTTTGCAATAATTGTTAATAGTTGAAATTATCTGTACGTGTTTATGTTGCAATAAACATAAATGTTTCGTATTATGTGAATACGAATAACAGATAAATTTAATAATGTGATGGGGGCAATCGTTAACATTTTTTTTCAAAACAGGAGTTTAACAGTTGGAATTTAAGCATTGAAACGGGGTATTCGCATTAACGGATCTCATTAGATTTAATGATGTAATCTCCGAAATCGTGTTCAACTAGTGGCTTTCATTGAAATTGTGCGCGCGTGAATGGCAAGCTCTTAATTCATGCAACGAAAAGGTTGAAAAGCACTGGATTCCTGGTGATGTGCGAGTCAAGTAGGAACTGGACTAGCACACATGAAGATGGAGATGCAAATTACTAATTTTTTCAAACTAAAAAGAAAATAAACTCCGAGAAAATAAACTATTGAGATTGATTAAAACCGCTTCGGTTTCCTTTTATTCGCTATCCATTTTTTGTTTGTTTTTATTTTATTAATTATAAATCTAGGGCTGTAAATTCTGGGATGAGAGGGAATAACAAACTTTCGGGAAAATTTTCCCCTCGCTTCGCTCAAAGCTATATTCCCCATTAATTTCCTCCAGCGAGCCGAGTGGTGGGAGCGGGAAATAGAGGGAAGAGTGTGTATGTGTGTTGGTTTGGTTGTGTGCGAGAATGAGAGGGTGAAAGAGAGAGAGAGCTTGATGAGGAGAGAGAAGAGGAGAACAAAGTTCAAAACGGCCCAAAAATATATTCCGAACCCTCGCCGTTACCAATTTACAGAGCGGGGCTTTTATAAAAAGAGCTCCCGCACGTCCTGAAAAACCTCAAATGAAAAAAGGAGGAGGCGGCGGATGAGGAGGTGGTGGTAGAAGAGGCGGCGGTGGTGGAGGAGTAGGAGGATGACTAGTGGCAGTGGAGGCGGAGGAGGAGGCGACGGCAGCAGAATAACAGGGAGCGGCGGCGGTGAAGGGGTATGCGGAGGAGTAGGTGGATGGAGGAGGAGACGGCGGTGGCGGCAGCAGTGGCGGCGTACGGGAAACATAATATAACGTGGGGAAAATTTTCGTTCGAAATCAAGCGAACAGCGGCGCATTTTGTTTTTGCCGGCTCCAACGTAGGCGCGTTGCCATGGAGACCGGCCAATGGCAACGCCGAGTCTCCCACCACCACCGCCGACGCCGCCGCAGCGCCGCGAAAGCTCCACACGGCAACACGACACGCTCTCATTACGTAATGAAACAAAAATTTTCCTTAAATCCTATCCGCGTCAATACCAGACACGCAACTTCAAACTTTAGCAACATTTAACGCAAAGCGAAGCAGCAACATTGTTGCTGTTACTATATAATATATATATAGAAATACAATTCAAACAAAAAACATTAAAATATATGCTTATATACATATACATATATATAAATTTGTATGTTTCTAAAAAAAAATAGTACTCGTTTCAACCGTCACCGGGCGTAAATTATTAATTCCTCCGTTGTGCGCGCCAATCGCAAGGCCCTCTGCGCAACTACGGCTCCGCCCACTTCGCCGGATATCCGATATCAATACTGCCAACCCTCTCTGTTCGGTAGAGAGAATCGCTGAAAATAATAATAAAAAAAAGCACGTGGTTTGCGAGTAATGTAATTACGCCCTCTATGCTTCTTCCCTTTCGCCCACAACTTTGTTGTTGTTCAACTTCTTCCTTTCATCATTTCTTCCACCCCCTTTATTTTGGAGCTGTCAAAATGTGTGCGGCGCGACTGCACGTGGTGGGTAAATGTCTTCTATTTAGACAATTGCGCCTAGTTGCGGTTAATTATGAACCACGGCCGAGAGTCTCGGGCCGCAATGACGGACCTCGAAAACAGTATCATTACGACTGCACACGTCATGAGCGCAATGTTACGCTGTGTCGATGGGTCCGCTGCTGTCCGTCTTATATATTTCTTTATATTCACGTTCCAAAACGATCGCCACTCTTCGAATTACAATCTCTGTAAAAATCGGCAACACTCAAAACGCCAAAAATCATCGAAACCACGCGAAAAAGAGAGAGCTAATCGAAAACGCAAATAAGCTTAGTTGCTATCGTATTTGCGAATGAAATGATAACATTCAAGATGCATGACACTCGTCTATCGCATTTCGATAAGGATAAGGAACTGAAAAGAAAGGATAATATGTATTTGTTTGCATGTAATCTATCCACTTGGGGATTCAAAATTTTGAAAAATATTATTTTAACACAAGTCGTCAATTAAATATTAACAGCCATTAAGAGAGTATCTGAATAAATTTGAAGGTTGTCAACAATATTTTTTCAACATATTTGCAGATATTTATTTAATGGATATTTCAGGATAAAATTACATATTATTTAATAAAACAATTTATAATTATATAAAAATACTATAAAAACTACTCAATATCTATACAGAATTGCCAAAATTTAGAAAGTTGTCAATCGACAATGAACCAAATGTATTTACAAAGAAATTTAGTGATCTATATTAAAATATAAAACGAAGTAGACGATATTTGATAAAATATTGTAAATTAAATTTTAACAATTATTTCAATAAGAATTCTTAACAAAAATTCGGCCAAATGATTATACAGAGAGAAATAACCATTTTCATTCGTCTTTTGAAGACAAGATCGATTCAATTTGAGAAAATATGAATGTATGGTCAGATTTATGGCAAATACACTTTTACAATATTTATTATTAACAAATATAATTATCTATATGTATTTATTTAATGTTTGTATAACTATAGAAATTATCATTATTAAGAATTTACTGAAAAGCGCTTTGTATTTCTTATTTGTACAATCGAATCTAGTTGTATTAATTAAATTTGTTTCCATTAATTATAAACTGAGAGTGGTAATTTCTCTCTTGATATGGTTAATGTAAAATTTAGTGATAAATGACGCAACAGTTGGTATCTGTGATGCGCGGCGTTGTCACGTTGCCTGGAATTTCCCTTTTTTTATTGCGCATTTAAAAATAGGCGGTTGCTGTGTCCACGTGCAAGCGGGCACACACATTCAAACAAGTGAAGATAGCCGCGCGAGGGTCACGTGACGCGTCGCGAAGCATGCATCCTTTTTATTCTATGCTGATGGCGTCTCTGACTCTCTCGCTCCGAGGACGGCTTTCGCTCGCTCCTCGCTTTTTTATTCCTCATCATCATCACACAGCATATATTCGCTTGAAGAGATTGCATGTGCGAGGAGAAGTACATGAGCAATGTACGTCGGGGCCAGCAGCAGGAGCAGCGAAGGCAGCAGGCCGAGCCGAGCTGAGTCGTACCACGCAGCAGGAGTATCTTTGCACTCTCGCTAGAGAAAAGTTCATTCTATGGCCTTCTTTTATTAGATACAATCTAAAAATATGCGCGCTCGGGCGGAGTCGGACGCGGTCGTCGAACACTTGCGCCGTCGCGTCCTGCCTCGTGCTCCGCTCTACGCCAGCTGGATTTCTCTTATCTTTCAACTGGGGCCCAGGCAAGGGGGCCGCCTATAGATACATAGAGTCGTACGCTGCCTGCGCCATAGATACGCGCCCAGGCGAAACTCAACCTTACCGAGCGTAGCCGAACAGAGCTGAGCGCTCAGCTCACGTACTACTATGCCATTCCACTCGCCCCATCCAACTGCTCTTTCTCTCTCTCTCTCTCATTCTATATCTGTCTCTCTCTAGCGCACGTACACACACTCCCAGTATTCTGGCAGAAATATATTTCAACAATATTCTTCCCTACTCAGCTTTTGTTTCTTTACGTTTCAAACTGGTAGAATTTTGAAAAAAATTATACCCAAATTTATAGAATGCGCGCTTTTAAAATTTCCTTGATACGCAGCGCACTTTTTTTTATATACGAATGTTTTCATCACAAACGTCGAGAGAGGTGTGTGCTAAGATCCGTTTCACATGGAGCGGACACAATAATGCTTGGGAATTGTTTGGCCATGGCCTGGAATGGTTCTCTCTATTTTTCATTCTGTTTGCTGTACATATACATACGCTACTTCTCTCACTTCTTCTCACCATAGTTCTCTTTCTATAGATACGTGCACATACATGCAGATATCTGGGGTTGACATAACCTTAAATGAAAACAATGTTATATGCAGCAACAACATAAAAATGGTACTATCTCTGGGTGTCAGGTTGTTTGACACACCGAAGTGTTAGATTGTTGGCGGCCGATTGAGTAGTGTCCGCCGATAATGCAATAAAAAAAGCACGAGTGGGGCGGCGGCGGCGCCACGTGGTCTTCCCTGGACCCAATCGCTGCTATCGGAAGTGCGACATTACCTGCTCTCTCTGCTCCTTCATTCATATCAGGGCCGTTTGTGTGTGTATGGAGAGATAGAGATAGGTCAGTTCCGCCCCCTTCTGCCGCGATTGATTGATGGATCTCTCGTCATTTCGTATACATGTATATAGAGTATGCAAGAGAGAAAGAGAGAGAGCTTTTATGACGTTTTTATTGGCCCGCGCCGATTATTTCCGGTGCAAGTGCGCGATTGTTTATATTTACGACCTGTCGATTTTTCACGGCCAACGCACCATTATCACACATTATTACGCGCGCATCGCACCAGTTTTACGCAAATCGCGTTACTTAATGAATTGGCGCGTTCCTCTCCATTTCGCTCTTCTGCTTGTTTTCATTGCGTTTTGTTTTCCTCCTCTTTCGCTCGCTCGGCCATCAATTACACGATGTCATAACCATCATCATCAGCATCATCAAAGCGCCGCCCAGCAATTAGCATTTTCACTTTTCGGACCACGTGCACCGCGTGCAATTGACAATTCTCCTGGCGCGAAGACCATCGCAATCCTCTGACCTAGGTCAAGCTCTCGAACGCCAATTACGCGCGTTACACAATTCCCTCCTCTAATTGCCGCCTAAAATACTCATTAAAGTCAGCCGGAAGTCAATGTCGTCGTAAACAAGTTTCATACCTCTCCTTTCCTTCTCACATCCCAACTCATTTCAATCTCTTTCACAACGTTAACTATAGTAGTTGTGTTAACCAAATTTGTCTTTACGGCACATTTACTAGAGTATATATTAAAAAATTGTATTAATATTTAAAAAAAATCCATATACTACCCAACTTATGCATACAAAAAAATAGAAATTTATAAATGTACACATTTTAGGTATTTTTTGACAAATATTGTCTGTATACAAAAATGTTTTTAATTTTGGAATTCATGTTAATTATATATTTTTCTATAGTTTCTAAAAAAATATAAATCTTGCTTCGAATATTCGAAATATTCTAATATCCTGATTCGGATACGTATGACACCGCAACGCTTGATATTTTTTTTTAGGTCGAGGTTCGAAAATTCGCCACTGACAAGTTGACTGTAATCAGACGTATATAACGATGCTTCTTTCTATATGCAATGTGGTTTGTACAAGGCGTTGCATAAAACGAAACAAAAAAATGTATATACTGTTACGAGAACGTGCGCCGCCTGATTCGTTCGCTAGAATCGATGCAATGGATTATATAAGACTGTTTGTCGTGTAACTCCTCCATCGATGGGTATGCATGTCTTCGCGAGATTTTGTTCTCGGCGATGAAGAAGGACGACGGAGGGGAACCGTGAAGCTAATAACACAAATATTCCAAGAGCGTGCGAAGCCAACCGTGAAGATTTAATGAAATTAAATAAATTACGCTCATATTATTTTTTTCGTGTGTGCGCGTCTAATTCTTTTGTTTCATATTTCATGTGTTTCTCTTAACGAAACAAAAGATTTTTTGAACTATTCATGTTCGTTTCGTGCATATTCGAAAATAGTCGAATTCAAAAGTTCCAAATTTTGTTTTTTTTTTTAAGTTTATGATTGGCGATGTTGAGCAAGCAGCGGAGCCAACAAAAATTGAATACGTACAAAAAAAATAGGATAATAAAGAATGGAGGAAAGAATAAATAAAAAGGAGCAAAAAAATACAACGAAGTAAGAGAGAGAATACGAAATTCTATAGCGGAACTAAGTTGTTCTCTTGTAAAAGAACTTCTCTCTTCTGGCTTGCTGGCCTGCTTTCTACTCTACACCTTTACCGTTTACTCTCTAGCTCGGTCTAACCTAAAAACTAAGCGACGTCGCACTATACGAACTGGAGAATCTCGTTCTCCGTCCACAGCAGCTTCGGCGTTGCTTAACTTTTTCTTAATTTGTTTTTGTCGTCCGCAAATATAATTGAAATAAGCAATATAAAATTTAATACAATATACATATGTGTATATAAATATATAACTATATATATATATATATATATATATATTGATTGTTTATGTGAGTCCTCGGTGTAGCGGTTCTAATAACATGGCTTGGTGTCGTTGCTATAGCGACAGTGGGCGTAACTGCCGCTGTACACATCAGAATGACAGAACTTCATTCAATAATTCCACGTTTACTGCGATAGAGAGCATCTCTTTATAGAAAGGTTTTAGTGTATGCTGCGAGGAAGCAGCGCGATGACTTCATGGTTCGCGCCACCTCCGCTACAACCTAACCCTAAAACATTTCGAAAAACGAAAAAATAATAATAATTAGCAACATATAATTACACTTAATTACAAAAAACATAACTTTACAGGAGAAAGAGAGACGAGCATTTGTGTTGATGCACATACATGTATGTACGCGTGTATGCGAGTGTGTAACAAAGCTTTGAAATTTATTGATCCAATGCGCGAACAATACGAACGAATCGAGCCGCACATTAAAATTAATTTTAACATAAAGTTCGTAACTTTTGGTAAATTACTAATACTAATGCGATCAATACAAAT
This sequence comes from Nicrophorus vespilloides, assembly GCF_001412225.1. NCBI lineage: Eukaryota > Metazoa > Arthropoda > Insecta > Coleoptera > Silphidae > Nicrophorus > Nicrophorus vespilloides. The sequence goes on along the minus strand of NW_017100099.1, from coordinate 788,319 downwards.
TAATTTTTGAAAAAAAAAAATCGATAAAAAATTACATTTTGTTATATAAGAAAATATAATTCGAAATTTTGTATGGTAACATAAATCTTATTGGATTTGACTATGTTTTTGTTAATATAATAGTCCAATGGGATTCTTTTGGACGAAGTCTTATGTTATTAATGTTTTCAATCAAATGATTCTTCGTTTTTATTAAGTATTGGGAAGAAGTGCGGGAAATGTGAAGAAATTATGAACAAACAGGATGCGAGCAGCAAGAATTTTTTTGTTTGAATATCGTTTTTGAATGAATTTACTGAGCGTTAGGCTCCGCCCACTTTCAACCACATGTAACGGTAGAAAAGCGAGCCAATAAACGCGTCCGATAATCATAGTCGAATCGACGCGAACGTCAAAAACTTTGACGTTTCCAATTTGAATTCGAATTATAGTTTGTCTTTTTTTTGTGCGTACTCGTCGTACGTTGTTTTTCGTTATAAATGAGCGATGGAAATTTACAGGATTGGATGAAGTTGTGTGAGAGTCGTGTGTTGGAAGTTAGCTATCGTCGTAAACAGCGTTTTGTGTGCGAGTGTGAGTCTGGTTGTGTGGCGCCTTCCCCCACCGCCGTCGTCGGCCCCCAAAGTCTTGGACTTGCAGAGTCGACCGGAGCCGTGCCGTGCCGTTGCCCAAGCGGTGGGCGCGCGCATCCCACGGCAAGTCCCAAGTCCAAAACTCCGCTGGTCGACTGTACGTAAAACCCATTTCAATGCACCGCCGATTCCGCTCGTTTTCAAAACAAAACACATGCGGACACAGATATCGCATAGGTACATAACTAGATCGGCTTTGACAGTTGTCACGTGGATCTTGGAATTACGCGCGGATTCAAAAATCGCGTGCGCGCCAAATTCCACCGAAAAAAAAATAATAGTAGCAGTAAAGAGTTAAACTGAAATACGTGTATTAGTATATGCGGGAACGATCAGAGAATACCACACGAAATACAACTAACTTTCGAAAGGCGTTCTTGGTTTTACCGGAGCGTACTTTATATTGAAAAAAAATCAAGAATATCCATGAAGCATTACACAATCGCTCAAAGATGTGAGGCAAAAAGAAAATCCTATCTGACTGTAAATTTTCCCCCTTAGAATCTTATATAAATCTACAATTCTCAAATGATTTTTTCCCACTAAAACTTTTCTTTTTCTGACTTATATTAATTATTATTATTAATATATATATTTCTTTGTGTGTATTCGTAACGACTTACCTGAGACTCAAACCACATTGTTTAATTGGGACCGATGGTAGTCATCGTTGTTGCGTAGTGCAACATCGTCTCTCGTCGAACGCCGAACAACGCACTATCACAAATTCTGTATGAACTAACACGGAGCGCTACACAGTCTAAACAACGCTACAGTCGCGCTCAAGACCGGTCTGAGCGGTTCGACTACGTTCGGCTCGACTCGTCCGGGCTCGGCCCACCTGCACACGAAAAGGTTAGGTTGGAAATATATTCTAGCGGGCGAGTTTCAAAATTATTTTATGCTCTCGCGTCTCGTGCTTTTATATATATTAAAACATCCAAGAGACGCGAAATATTTTCTCGAAATAAGTCAAAAAGCACGCTCAGAAAATTTTGACGTTCGAATGAAAAAAATACATGCAATTTTATGATTTTTCTCTTAAATTTGATTTTCTATTGTTTATAATTGAAAACATTGTAAACATTTTTTATCAGAAATATAAAATATTTACAAATTTTGAGTTTACCGATAATCATTTTCATTTTAGTTTGTTACAATTACAAGATCACAAATATGTTTTTTTTTTGTCATTCGCCACAAATTTTTCTTGTAAATGAGAAATTATAATACAAGCCTTGTATTGTTTTGTACCAAGATAGTAATTAATACATTTAAATTAACTTCTAGTTGTGCTAAAAGTGAAAAAAAAATTTTTTTTTTTGCCAATGTTCTAAAAATGTAATCAAATTTTGACTACGACGTTGTTTATTGATATTTTAAATTTATTTACAAATTTTCATTAGCATTTTCCAATATTTTTAATTAGAACAAAGTTTCTTACAATTACATACAAAAATATACAAACATTTCCATATAATTAAAGCATTTAATCAACTTATAGCATAATTAAAAGTGAAAAATTATTTTTTTGGCCAATGCATTTACAAGCTCAAGAAATACTAGTATATTTTTAATAATTGTCTTTTTTTATTTTTTATTTAATTAAAAATAAAAGATTTGTATACATTTTTACATTATTCAGTTTTATTTAAATTTGAAGACAATTTTAAACTCAAAGAAAAACACAATTTTCTTTTTGTTTTTACTTATAATTAAATATAAATTTTGACATATTTTTTTTCAATTTTTGTATGCATTAAATTAATTCATGTTTTATTAAATAAAAATAAAATAAGAATAAGAATTGAATAATTTTTTTCCTCTTTGATAAACATTATTTTCCTTTTGAATGCATTTTATTAGAATTACAAAACACACGTACGCTAAAATTTGTAAGTGATACATATGTAATTATCATTTAGGCTAATATACGAAAACTGTATTATATTCAAATTTCTATAAAAAAAAGATGCAAAAAGTTTAGTCATTCGACATGTCACTAAACGTGTAGTTCATCAAGGACGTTAGTTTTCATAGTCGTTTGTATAAAATATCATTCGTTTTTGAAATTTTGTATAATAAATATTCTTACATTTTTATAATTTCAATCGTTTTTTTTTAATAAATAATTATAATTTTTCAAATTAAGTTATTTAAAAGTATTTATTTCATAAATTTTGGTAATTATATACTTGTCCAATTAAATTAAGCATATTAAAGAAAAATAATTATTATTACAACAATTATACAATTACATTAACAATAATTATAAGTAATTACAGACAAAAGAAAGTTGAATATAAAACACATGAATCATTGCATTGTAAGTCTGATTATAAGTATTAAATTAATATTTTGAAGTCATTCTGAAACTCTATTTGTTTCAATTGCATTGGACAATTTCAATCATTATTATATAATTTATTTAGTTACAAGATATATTAATATTATAAAAGATCTATATATTTTTCTAGCTAATTTGATGTAATTAAGAAAAATATAAAAATTTTGAAAAATTAGTATGACAATAAATTTTTGCAAAAAAAATAATGATTTTGAAACTACTTGTTGAAATACTTTGAGAAACGCTGCTTTGATGCGATAGTCTCAAGGCTATACAACTGACGCAGTGTTGCCAATTTTTGTTTTCGATGAAGCGTAGCCTCCAACGTCGCCAGGTTTAGGTCAACATAAACCGTGGTTTAGGATGGTTTAACGCTGCTTTAAAATATTTGTTAATTAATTCTCATGTACACGATGTAGTTGTAAATGGATTAACTAGTCTTTAAATCCTATAATGTACCTACAAATTGAGTGGTACAGATTATACAAATTTTATATTAGGGGAGTTAATTTTTAAATACTTTATAGTAAAGTAACTTGTATTAAGGATGGGTGAAAGTTGCTTTCTTTTTGTTACGCTTTTATTTTTGTACAAATATTAAAAGTGTGTCTGTAATGCTACTTTATTGAGTATTAAAAGATACAAGTGAGTTTGAGCTTTATTATTTTAATAAAATAATTGTTAATTGGATAAATTTGATACTAATATGATACCAAATTGACTGAATCGTAGATAATAATTTTACAATTTTACAAAATATTACAAACGGTTCTCTCGACTTTAGTGTATTGCTCGAACGAGATACTGGCTGTTCGAAATCTTGTATCTCACATTGATACGAGTTATATGATTCATTTTATAAACGTGCGAATATTGATATTTCGCAAATACATCGCAAAAAGCGCTCTCCTTCAATGAACTTTCAAGTATCATCTGCAAGTATTTATTTTCGTCATATATATAATATTCTTAATGTTGTTTACATTCAAGATTTACTCGAATATTGATGGACATTAAATTATAATGACATAAATATTACGAAAAAAAAATTGTCAGATTTTTTTTATATTTGTTTGGATTTAAATATATCGTTTGAGCGTATTAGAATGTAAACAGATCCTTAAATCCAAGTGTAGTAAATAAGGTTTTAAAAGGTGTGAAGTGTCTATTTAGAAGCCTGAGTACAGGGTGTAGCTTTGATTTATGCGTTTGAAAGTCGAGAGCGCCGCAGACCATTTATAACAGAGCTGTATAGAAATCATAATATTTACGTTAATTTTTGGTTAAGTTTATTTTGTTGGTGCGTATTATTGCACAGGGTTTTAGGCAAAAAGAACGGGTCAATTTCGTTGCGACGTAATCAATACCATTCGCCCCACGATTGCCATGGATTCGAGTGACCCTGTATACCACGATCACCATGGTTTTCGCCGTCCAGTGAACAACATTTATAGCGACAATGCGAACAATTCAATTAGTAGAAATGCATTCGTTATTAAGTTTAATTAGTTAAAACGCACCGGTTAGTTAGTTTGTTTTCAACAAATATATTCGTAGAGAATGTACGTATATATATTATAAATATAGTTTTTTTTTTAAATTAAATGAACAACCTTCGGTCGCTCTCTTGCTGTTTGCGCACTTCGACTATACCAAACTCAAATGAATGTTCGTACGTAAGGACGGATGGAATATGCATGCAAACTCACGCAGCAGCGCTCCTCACACTTATTCCATCCTGATCCAATAAAATATAACATGTATTCGTTTACAAAATGTTATTGTATATCTACTACAAATACTACATATACACACACCATAATCATACATACGTCTATATATACATATACCATAACCATACACCACCTATCTATCTATATCTGCATGAATACAATAAAACAATTGGTGGCTGAGGGGAAAATCCGCGCTCGACCATTTATTTCTTTCGGTATTTATTTATTTATTCGCATTTTAATCGCCCTGCCGCATTCATCATATCAAATTGTATTTATGCCTGTTATTATTTCGTAGCCATAGTTTTAATTAAACCAATTTATGTTGGTAACGCAAATAAAACTAAACAACAACAAATGCATCAAAATGTTGGTGTGGGATGGCGGCGAAAAAGTGCACATAAACGCGCGTACGCGACACCAAAACTAATGGTGAAACTAATAAAGAGATGGCGTTATGTAATTAACTAAAATACAGGTATTAACTTGGGTATTTTGTATCGGAATTTTGTAGTACAGTAACACATCGAGTTACGTTAAACTTTAATGATTTACATCTTTCGGGTCAGATTAACCTGATTAACTTAACCTCAATTTTACGTAAGTCGAATTTGTAAATTACTTAAGTAATTAGTAATTAGGAACATCATGTAGAACTAATTACTGTGTATAATGCAGGTAAACTAAAAAAAAATATAAAAATTAAAGAATTTAAAAAAAATCAATTTATCTAATAAAAATTTCAAATTTACATATGTCAAATACCTTATGTGAAATATTGTTGGAAACTGTTCGTGTAAATGTTCCAGAAGCGAAATTTTGTTAAAATACCGAAATTAATTAAAAAATATATTATTAAGTAATTTGTCACCTTGTTTTTGCCTATTTTCAACCTTATGAGAGTGTACAATTCTCATATTTTTAACTTAAAAAAAATACATAGGAATTTTGTACTATTCTCTTGTTTTTTTTTTTACTGTACACAAACCATAAAGATTTTGAAAATTGCAATTTTCAATATTTATATCATTCGTGAATTTGCAAAGACATTTTCCATATTTCATAGTTACTTAGTGTTTTTAATTGAATGGAAACAAATTCAGATTTAATTGACATTTTATAATTATAAAAATCAACAATTTTCATATTTTTTTTTCTAATAAAAATTTAATTATGTAAATTGTTTTTATGATTATTGCAGATTTTGTTAAAGTTTTTAACCCTTTTCATCCCATTTTTTTTTTCGAAAAAATATTTGTTTTATTCAAATCTTTTTTTTTTAATTATTCAACATAACCTAATGTTAAAAATACATTTAGCTTTAATTCACATTAGTTGCTTGCAACAGTTTTAATCTTCGAAAGATAGAATTGAATTTAAAAATTAATGATTCCATTTGGAATCACTGAGCTGGAAAGGGTTAAAGTTAAACTAAAATACGTATTTTCAATTTTTATTTCTTATATTAAGGAAAAAAAAAACATTAAATAATTAAATTTTATGTGAACTCTATTTGCTGTTTCAATTGTATATTATTTGATGACAATACATCAAAGCTGTATAGTTTCGTAGAGTAGAATATTTGTTTTCCAATGAAATGAACGTACGTGTGTTGAAAAACAAGATGAATCATTTTTCAATTCTCGAAATCTATTACAATTCAATATACAGTGGAACCTCGCTTAACTATCACCTCGTATAACAAGCATTTCGCTTAACGAGCAAAATAAATTTTAAGAAAAATGGCTCGATTAACGAGCGACGTTTTGCATAACGAGTGAAGATGAGAAGAAAAGTTCCGGATTGTGCGCCTGCTATATAATTTTTATAACTTGTGTATACATATTATGTGTATTTAAATCCGGAAATTTTGGAACGGATTAAACTCGTTAAGCGAGGTTCCACTGTATTTGAAAAAGTATATCAAATAAATTGATTAATTATTGTATTTAAATCTGTAAAACTATATTGACTTTATAAACTAAACTTTATATATAAATAAGAGATATGGTCAATAGCTTTTTGGTATAGTTCTGAATTATTATCCATATTTATTTACTTTTGAATTCTGTATTATTATAACAATAAATATTATTCAATTACGTAATAATTTTAATTGTTTAAATTGATTTTTGATAATTTATTAAAGTTATAAAATATCACAAATTTCTTAATATTTTAATTTAATTTTTTGATTACATAAAAATATATAATATGTAGTTTAAATATATTTTTTGTGAAAGTATTAAATCTGAGAATTTGTTAGTATTGAAATTTAAGAATTTAACTTCTGTTAGTTCAATGTTTATATCATAGTATTTTCTAATTAGATTGCACTGTCAGTGCTGTCTGTATATGTTGGGGAATTTCCATAGACGTGTTATGTGTAGTCGGGGAATTTCAGGGATTTTACAGACATTCATGATTTTCCTATCAAAATGTTTATCGTATAATATCCAAATACAAGGTTAATATTATTATATTTTTTAATTAAAACATTAATGTTTCAAATCACTAATTCGATATTAATTAAAATAAATAAACATTATTGTCTAGTAGGTTGATAGTCTTCATAGTTTCGATCATAGTGAATATATTTTAAAACAAATAAAATTTGTATTAACAAAATAAAAATATTGTACAATATCTTTTGCTGCGGTTTATTATTTAATATATTTATTTCCTCGATTAGTTCGTGAAATAGACGGAATCCGGACTATGCGAGGTATTGCTGTATTTAAATTATCACTTGCATAGAAATCTACGTTTATATTAATGATGAATCTTCAATGTTATTTGGATTGTTATGACGCAACTTTCGCGCTATGTCATCTGCTGAAGTAACATCGATTTTTTGATAAATTCGATATTATTTCTTTACTAGATTTCTAAAATGAAAGCATTTCTCATCGAAATGTAAATAATTGATACTAAAAACAAATTACATTATATTTTCAACTCATTTTTATAACAAAAACAAAATATGGCCAAAAGTAATTATGAACCGATGGAAATAGCCTTAATTTGCAATAATTCATATATTTTTGTTTAATTATTTTTTGTTTGTAATTATTTATGTAATTTTATGATTGTTGCAATAAATGTTATTATTAATTAATTAATAACTCTCTCTTTAGTACAGGTAAAGTGAATTTGAATATTCGCCTATATTTTATTTATTGTATTTTATGATTATTGTAATAACTATTATTATTAATTATAAAAAAATCAATTTAAAAAAAAGATAAACATTTGATTATTTTGTAAACTACTTTATAATTTAATAGGACTATTTTAGAAACTTATTTGTGGACACTTAAATACTCAAAAACAATAACGACTTCTTGGTCGATAGGCAGTAAAAATATAAAGCTAATAAAAAATACAAATCTAGGGCAAACCTATTTTTACCGCAGCTATCGATTCATATGGAATAGAAAAGTACAATGTTCTTTAACCTATGGTGAATTTGAAGATATCATTGTTTGTATTTTAGGTTTTAAGTAAACAATTGTTAATTGTTTATAAGTCATGAACAATTTTCTTTAATTGGCAATTAAATTACTTAAAATGAGGTAAAATTTAAATAATTTGGTTTTAAATATGTTGTTTCGCATAGTGCGGACTGTGTAAAACCGAATTAATAGAGGATTTTAATTTCTGCATATAAGGAGATTTGAATTTATAGAGAAAACAAAACGATAATTTTTGTACAAAAAAATGTCTATCAATTTTGAATATTTATTTTTATTAAAATTTTGTTTGTTTTGAAATTTTCTAAATCTAAATTTAGTAAATCCGGACTAATAGAAACGGCACTATACGAGGTATTACTGTATACACATTTAAAATCTTAATTTTATTAAATATTGACTTATTTATTTACAAATTGAAATATTGATATTTAAAGAAATGAAATAATACAAGTACTGTGTTATAACAGTCATTCGTGATTTAATAGGATAACACGACGATTTGCGGGAGTTATAGATCGTAACCCGTATTCACTCAATATACATGATGGATTACCGTTTAGTAGGAAACTGGTAACTAAAGCATTTATCCTAAAGGCATTTTTTGTTTAAAATTATATAGATTTAAATATATTAACGATTTATTTTATGATGTGTAAAAAAAAGTATATAAAAGTTGTCGAACATAATTCGTTCTACAGGTAGTTTGAAAACCGAATTGTCTATAAATTGAAACCCAAATGATTGAATATTTCAACTGTTATTAGAATAATTTAGACGAAAATTCAACTCTACGAAAGAGTTTTTATAACGTAAAAGGAAGGTTTGTTGGAAGCTGTTCTTTATTTGTGTATGTTTGAGAACTGAAATTATGTTCGAAAATCGAAATTCATTCTTTCGAGAAAGTAGGATACAGTGGAACCTCGCTTAATGAGTTTAATCCATTCCAAAATTTCCAGATTTTTACACGTATAGTGAAATACTCGTATAGTGAAACATATTAAAAAATACACATAATATGTGTACAATTCTCATCGTCACTCGTTATGCGAAACGTCGCTCATTAAGCGAGTTATTTTTCTTACAATTCATTTTGCTCGTTAAGCGAAATGCTCGTTATGAGAGGTGCTCGTTAAGCGAGGTTCCTGTTTTATAAAAAAGTGAATATTAATTAAATAGTACTAAAAATTATGTGGAATATTGTTGGAAGCTGTTCATTACATATTTTTATCGGAAAATGAGTCTTTGTAGAAAGGAATATATTATAAAAAATCTGAAGATTATTAAGAACACTGCCAACTTCAAGAAGATTTAAACATTGTTGTACTGTTCGAAAAAATAAATTAATAATTATTTTGAATGAAAAATGAGTCTTTCGGGAAAAGAGAACATAATAGAAAAAAAAACTGAATATTATTAAGAACACTTCCAACTTCCAGAAGATTGAAACATTGTTGCAAATTCCCATAATTATGTGGAAAATTGTTGGAAACTATTCATTTTAAATATATGTTCGAGAACCGAAATTAATTAACAAATTCATTAATATCGGAAAATGAATCTTTTGAGATAGAAGGATAAAAACTTCTAGAAGATTGAAACACTTTTACTAATTGTCATGATATTAGTAAAAACTATGTGGAGTATCGTTGAAAACTGTTCATTACTTGTATATGTGTGAGAACTGAAATTTTGTTTGATTATCGAAATTAATTACAAAAATTAATTGATAAGTAATTTGTCACATTGTTTACATGGATAAAAAGTTCTTAAAATATGTACAAAATACTTGGAAAGGATAAACAACTTATTGATTATATTTACATAAAACTATTATGTAACTGTCATGTTAAAAAAATTGAAAATTGAAGTCAACAAGTGAGTAAATAAAATAGAACTGAAAACTGTTGTAAAATCATGTAAATATGTGCAAAAATGAAGGAGATGAAATAGATATATACCGATATTCTAGTTTGTTGCTTTTGTTCTATTTCAAATACACGGTTTAAACACGTGCACGCACAATATTTATATTGCCAATAAATAATTTGGTATAATTGACGTTTACAACTTTCTACGCTCGCAGTTGGCCAGCCTGATTTATTCCTGCTTTAATTACGCACTAGAGTAAATATGAAAATCGCGTACACACTCGCATACAAACCATTCATTTAATATTGACTTTTGTCTTTTGATGAAAACAACCGACCGAATATTTAGGGGATGAGATTACTAATGAAATGAATGAAACTAGTCGGATTGCAAACCTTTCCATTCTTCGATCACATTTGAAATTTGTGCGAACGTCAAAATTAGCAGCGAGAACGGTTCCATTCTAATCTGCGAAGATTCGGCGCGGATTAAACACAATTTATGTTCCCGGATGATGCCGGAAAATACACATCTATTTATTTATGCAATCGCCTATTCATTATGTGCCTATGCAGATTTCCTACCGTAAAATAACTAATTTCACTTAGCATATCACTTCCCATTTAAAATGAAATTTAATAATACTTATAATGTATTAAATACATACATGCAATTATTATGCAAAGATAACTGCTGAATGAAAATATGTCATTCATTATTTCAATTAAATAAATGAAATGCTTAAAGATATTATTATATAAAGCTCGATTATTTCAATTATTAAATTTTAAAACATTTAGCATATCGGCATAATAAATAATTTACATTTTATTGTAATATTAAATTACAAAATTTGGCTATCATTTTATAGTAAGTCACATATTAGATTAAGTGATTATAACAAGTATTGGAATTGAATTATACATAAATTGATATTTTATCTTGCATGTTGCAATTCTTAAATTGTTATTTTTAAGTACTTTTTGCTTAAGTTCGTAATTAACTCTTAACTGTTTTCTAAATTCTTGTATAATACAATATTTATAGTCGTTGGTTTTGGTTACAAATTATTTTTAATAAGTATTTTGTTATGAAATTGCAGTTATAATTAACGCTGCTAAAAATAATTGTTTTTATAATTTTAACAACAAATATTGCAATATTATCTTAATAGAAAATTCTTGGACTGATGTCGTTACCTCTTTGATACAACTAACAAATTTTAACCCACTTTTTAAGCACTTTACAGACGGATATGAAATAATACAGCAATTGAGAATTGGTTTTTATTTTAATTGACAAAATAATTGACTAAAAAATTCGTGCACAAAATTATTTTTTACACTTAAATGATCTTTTTTAACAGTCAAGTCTCTTCTTGTGTAGTTTATTTATATCCTGTTTTAAAGTCCACGATTAGTCCGGCTTCAAACAGTCAAAGATATAAGCTGAAAAGATTACCCGTACTATGCGAGGTATTGAAGTATAGTTTTTTCTATAAACATGAAATATTTCATATATAGTATAGAGACGTGAGTAGGTTATAATTAAGCATGTTGAGGTTGCTTTTCAGTAGTTGTTTCTGACAAATATTTACCATGTCAACACCATGTTCTTCGTTTTTCTTGAAGCCACCTAATTTGTTTTATTTTTTTATGTTGACAATGGAATTGAAATTTGTTTAAATATCAATTCAATTTGGAAATAGATTTATTAAAGTCTTGGTTCCTTATAGTAATAATAATTGAATTATTTCATACTTCAGCAATTCGGAAAAAAAAATCTGTAATTATCAACTAAATTTTATATAACTTAATTCATTTATATGAATAGGAAGAATATTTAATTGTTTAACACCTACAAAATATTTGGTTTATATAAGATTAAAGTAAGTTTTGTTAAATATCAATGCAAAACTAAAATATAGTAATATTTCGCATAGCTTTCAAGTCTTTTTTTGTACAGTTTATTTTTGAGTATATATGTAAAAATATTTAATTGTTTGATAATTTATCATATTTCTATTTACCTTTTGCAAAACTTCCAAATGTATAATAAAAAAGTGTAAGTATTTGATACTGCATTCATAAAATATTTGGTGTGAATAAGTTAATTGACACTCTGGTTTCTACTACTAAATTAAGTGATTTGAATTTCTATTGTATAGTAAGCTAAGTATTATGTTACAATTACCCTGATAATCTGCTTTTGTGGTCAGTATTTATTGAGGGGATTTATTTGCAGAAAGTGAGACATTTCTGGGAGGTGATATTTCGTTTTTGTATTCGGATCCACCCTAAACAGTAAACAAATAAACAAGGGAACGAATGAAGAAGAAAGCGGGGAAAAACGGCGGCAACCCCATTCCGAGATGCATTGATGGAACTGGACTTTTGGCTCGAGCCAGAAGCGTGCCAACGGTATTACCGTTCCTCGATGACAATGGACAATTATGAGAATGGGACTCTCCTTTGCGGAAAACCGCACTATGTTTACATTTAACGGAATGTCAACACACGATGATCCCCCGGTGTGAAAAATGTGTAGGTGTCTAGAGGACGTAACACTGCAAACCGAAAGAGAAGAAGAGAGAAAGAGAGATATGATAGAGAGGAGAGCAGTGAAAAGGGCAAACAAACAAAATATATATATATATATATATATAAAATAAACAGGTGGTCTACGTATTGTGCCAAACGTTCGCTCCATTGACAGAAGCCCGATAATGAGCAAGTAAATCCGGATGAAGGAACCGACGTCATAAATCATCGGCGTCATCACTGGGGGATGCCCATCGTTAAATGGTCAATTTAAGATCACTTATCTGTAATCCAATTATGTACCGGAGGAGAAGGAGAATACGCACCAAATATTTACGACTTTCAAACAGGGTTGGAGAGGATCTCGAGGAAGGACAATGCGAAACAGGAGTTATCGCATAAATTCGTTTGAATCGTCCGACGGCGGCGGCGATGAACGCTCCGAGCGAGAGGGTTGAGGAATATATAACAAAAAAAAAACGACCGGCCAATCAATTAATTAACTCGATAACTTTAATCCGCTTAATCGAGTGAATCCGTTTACTCGATCCGATTCAAATTATCTGATTGATTCAGATCAAATCATGCACACCGATTTCATCTATTTATTCACTGCTCTCTTGCGATTTTTTTTTATTATTATTTTCATTTCGACATCACCAATAAAGATTTAGCGCGATTGAAACTGAATGAACCATTTCAAGCGAATTTAAATTTTAATTAATTTTTAACACGAAGTTTATTGGTTTTTCAGTTTTGATGTCATTGCTCTGATGGTCTCGTGATTATCAGCGTTTGCTCAACCTATGGATCGCGTTAAATTTTTACTGGGTCGTGAAATGACAGCTGTCACTTTATGTCAAAGCGAGGAGCTGATGAAATACTCTTAGCAATTGGGTCGCTGTACAACTACAAACAAATATGTTGGGTTACGTCGCTAAAAGGTTGAGAAACGCTGGTATACATGACAATTTCTACAATCATGTTGCAATTTTAGATATTTTAAACTTATGTTTAGAAGTAATTTAGATCTTTTTATTTATTAAAACTTCACCAAACTTCCTAAAAATGTTCAAATATATCGTACATCATTTAGAAAAGAAAAACTTAATAATTGCCATGATTTCTTTTATATTATACGTTTTTGTCAATTTATATAATTTTATTATTATTGCAATAAATCAAATCTTGTCTTAGTATAACACTCTTAGTTACATCAAAGTGCATATATAATTATTTGTATCGGTTTCATTTGAAATCAAATTACAAAGTTTGAAAATGTTTACTCAACCCCACAATTGTGTTTCATCCAACCATACTAGGCAGAGAAATACTAGCTTATTATTATTCAAGTATATATCTGACTACTATCGCTTTAAGGTACGTGTATTATACTTCACTTGATTTGTAGAACTGTGTTGAACAGTTTAAGTCTGAGTTAAACTGTTCTACGTAGTTCTACTATTTGAGAATAAGTTTTACGATGTAACTTTATGTTACATCTGTAATATACCAAAGTAGTATTTATGGTATTTTCATTCATATTTTCAATTTTTTGTCTGTTTTTATGAAAACTAAAGTAAGGAAATTACATTGATATTAGATAGTTATTATTTCCGTTTAGAATTGGGTCGTTTAGACCAGTGATTCCCAAAGTGGGCGCTGCAGCGATCCAGGAGGCGGTGATGGCCACAGGTGCAGTTGGGGGCAATGAATAACTGGTTAATTGCTATTAAAAATTCCAGGGAGGTGCTCATTAATATTTTTCTGGAAAGGGGGCGGTAGACCAAATAAGTTTGGGAACCACTGCTTTAGACTAATCCTCTGGCAATGATCATAAAAAAGGGAAAAAATACAAATTATTTCTTGACCCAAAATTAGGTTTTCACGAATGACAAACAGAAGTGATGAATAAATAAATGATCGTGCATTTGTTAGAATGTTTAATTATTAATTGTATGAGTGTTTTGTTTATTTGTGTAAAATAAAGTAAAAAATTATTAATGTCATTCATATTATTATAAAATAAGTTGTACAAATTTTTTGAGTTGTTAAGATTCTCCATAATAAAGATGTAGAAAATGACATCGTATTGTGCGGGTAATCAGTTGCGCTAATATAACGCACTAATCGAGACTTTAGGATTGAATAAAAGTCATTCATAAAATTAAAACAAAAAAGTTGTAAAAAAAATATTAGGTTGTTATTTCTCCACAATAAAGATGTAGAAAATGACATCGTATAGTGCGCGTAATCGGTTGCGCCAGTATACCGTATTAATCGAAATTTAAAGTATCTTTTTGTACCGTTTATTTATAAATAAATAATAGAAAAAGAGATTTGAGAAAAACAAAAAGGATCATTTATATAAGATAAATAATATTTGGTTTTGTTTTGAAATTTTCAAACCGAACTATAGTGAATCCGCTGTATTTATTTTGTTATTTATAATTTTACAAACGTTCTCAATAAATATTTTAAAAATTGAGAATTGTATTCTGGGATCCTATTTTATTTATACTAGTATTCAAAATTCTGAAAATTGAGAGAAAGCTCAGTGTTATTAGTTAAATGTTGATTTTTTGTAGAATGTAAGCTATGCTTTAGGAATAATTAATGCTGCAGTGCGGAGGACCAGTTAAGGAAACTTGTTTGTACATCTTTATATGGTGTCATAAATAAATTTGCATAGGGAAAAGAATCCAGAAACCGTTGAGGCTACGCATTTCTAACACCTTCTATTTCGCAATTTTTATTTAATTTCTCCTGAATATTATATATATTTACATATGAAGATTAATTATTAATGAATTAAGTATTATTAGATTTTTGGTCCACATGAACTAATACAAATTAATAATAATTTACAAAATTTACTAAAAAATCTTAAAATTGTTTCAGTTATTTCTTTAACTTTTATAAGCGTTGTTCACATCGCACCAATTCCAACTTGGATCAAAATAATATTATTGTTTGAAAAATCGTATGGATAATTTTGTATATTCTACTTGCTGTCTGTATTTCAGGTTTTAATGACAAAAGTCTAAATATTTCAAAAAATCACTAAAATTGAATAGTTTATTATTTCTAATATGTAATTTATGTTAGATGAAGCTACTTTCATTACAAATAAGAATTCCGTACCTTTTAACAACTGCCTTCAAAAGTAAATTATTGACAAAAAGATATTTTTTTCGTACTTTCTTACTACACCCAATATAATTTTTTTGTTAGCATAGCGCAGATTCGATAAAAATCGGTTTACTAAATGTGACTCGTTTAAGTTTGTTTTGTTTAGTTCTCATCGTCTAAGAACACATCCTATACGAGGACTAATTGTACCCACCATGAACTTATGGAAAACTAACTTTTTCTTGTTTAACATTAACTATTTATACGTATTATATTTTGAAGCTACAGCAATTATCAGCAAATTCCCCATTTTAAAATATTTGTACAAATAAAAGTTAACAGTGATTATACACACATCAATAAGTAATTAACTAAATGAAAATATTCCATGTTGTAAAAATGCACATCATAATAATTGACAATTTAAAGAATGTAAGTTTGACAATAACTTTAACTAACAGTAGTAATCAGTAGTTTTTTTTTGAATACTGATTTTGTCATAATAATAAACTTTGTTTATTTGGTTACCAAGAGAACATTTTTGTATTTACGATCGATACTTCTAACCTAAATTTGACAGATGATAAGTGTTAAAGATGAGATTAAAATTTAGAAGATTGTTAAAGATTGGATGAAGATGCTATACCTTACCTTACCTTAGTTGTTTTTTATAAGACTTCTAGTGATACTATATCACTAGATTGTGTTGCATTCAGGGGTAATGCGTCCCAAGGGAAATTTATATTTGTGTTTCCAAATACTGTTACTTGGATACAATGGTACCATTCATCAGTTAATATTTTTAGTTTACTTTAATTTACATTACCTTAATCAAATACAGAATTTTATATCAATAAAGTAAGTATTTTTAATAACAATTTCCAGAAATTGCGGTATCTATGGCAGAAAATTAAAGAAAAAAATGTATTTTACTTAATAATAATTACTGTTACAAATTGTAATTAAACATAAAGAATAAGTAATCAGTTTTTTTTTATTAATTATTGAATTCTTGATCATCTTTGTGTACTTACATTATATTCCATTGTGTATTGTTGTATGAAATAGTAATGTTACTGTTTATAACTTATTTACTTTTGTCTTCTATAAAGTAGTTTTGTTGAAATTTCTTATGCATTTTTTCTAAGAGAATATTTTAAATTTGTATCCAATTCAATGTTGATCTAAGTTGATCTAATTAATTCGCGAGTAATTTAGCTTAATGTAGATTGTGATACTATCCATTATTTGTTACTTAATTATTTAGGTTTTATTACATTTCGAATGTATGATGTTTATTTCTATTGAAAACGGTTCACTTTATTTAGGCTTTGTATGTTTTCTGTATATTGTGAACTGAGGTCTCGTATGCAAAAGATAAGCTACTAATAATATTGTAATGATTTGTTTACTTATTAAAATATCTGCTTCCTAACAACCACCAATTCCACATTAAAAAATGAATTTGACTAAAAGTGTGTAAAAGTTTTAACTCCATCTCATAAAGTAATCCGTACATGTCATAGTTTATCAAAAGTTTGTGAAACGTGCTGAAATAATTGTAACTTTTCAGCTGTATGGGAAATTGTATAGGAAAATAAGTTAAGAAAATAGTAACTTGTTATAAAAGACAAATTATATTTTATATTGATTTATTTATAATAAGTATTAGTTGAAATAAGTATTTACGATTTTTTTATGTGTCTATTGTTCTAGCGCCAAAGGCACGTGTTCATATAGGCGCCAATGGCACAAGTAATAGGTATTGTTTTCTTGAGAGGATGGGGCGCAAATTAAATATTTGCCATCGGTCGCCTATATCGTTCGCAGAAACGTACTTCAATTTTACTCGAATGTACTCGAATTTGTATTTCAATTTCAGACACTTGATGATGTTATTTGTATTAATCTAATAAGATGTTTTTTTTCAAATACACAACATGAATACTTCATGCACAAATAAATATATTTTATTGCTCTTCATTGCATACTGACCATTGCACGTTTGTACGGATATTGGTACGTTAGTTCGGTTAGACGTACATTATTGTACGTATTATCGAACAAAGCATTTAACGATCAAAAGTTGAATTAAAGATTATAGAATTTCTGCTTGAAAATGAAAGATGATTTTAAATTTTTAATGGATGTGCTCATTCATCTGTCGTTCAGGTATTATTGTTAGAAAATTTCGTGTTTGTTTCGGAACTCGATCCAGTCGGCTGGTGTGCGTCGTGTTGTTCTTGTTGTGGCTCGTTTTCGCATTTCTCTTGTCTTTCCGTGCAGTCTGGTCGGGTCTGTGAAATATAAAAGTGATAATATTTTGCCGTCCGTTTTCAATTTTTGTTTTTCCGTTTCCCCGTTTTCGGTTTGATTTTGTTTTGCCGGTTGGGGGGGCGAAGTGGGCGGAAAGGGCTGCGTGCAATCGCGCTCTCCTCCCCCCCCTTCCCAATGCTTTTCGGAGCATTGAGCGCAGGATCCGTCCTGCTTTCAACCCCTAAGCAGATGGGTTGCGCTCCCCCGCAGCGATGGGGTCTGCGGCACACGTTAGTTCCAACTTCCTCCACTAAACGAGATAGAGCTACGGACGAGCTTTTCTTTGCACACTCAACCCACACACACACACACATTCTCCATCCCAACCATTTACCAAATACAAAATCGCAACTAGAAATGAGAAGAACCAAAGGAAGATGAGAAAAAAAAGATTTATGTATATTTATTTACAAAATGTATTAAAAATAAAAAAAGTATAAAAAATAATAGAATGAAAAACAGTTAATTTTTCAATTTGTTTATACAAAACAAATATATTTCTGTTAATGTGTTATAATAGGTGGCGGCAAAGGGGGATGATGGTATTCCATCGGAATCGGAATTCCAATCGATATTTTGTTTCAGCTCTGGCGCTCGCATTAGTTTTATCCAAATCTGAAAATCAATATGCGTCTGCGAGGGGGGTGCTGGTACGAGAGAGAGCATAATGAAAAATTCAAAAGCGGTTTCGATAACCGTCGTTTTTTTTTCTTATTTCGTTTGTTTCATTTTTTTTTTGTTGTTGTTCATTCGTTGTTATTTTGTTTTCGACATTCCCGTAATCTTCTCTAGGCCCTGTTCTAACTCGTACCCGTCAATTATTTGACAGCAAAGGGAAAATCAATAAAAGCAGACACAGAGAACGAGGAGCCACAGAGCAGCTCTTTGACAGTAGGGGGAGAGTGTGCGAGAGAGAGGGTGGCGATGCGAACTCAAAATCGAAAACGGGTATTCCCCGCTGGAACTATTGTTCGTTCCTCATCAAAATATCGTACTGTTTATTTTGTTTTTTTTTATTGAACAATGTAACAACTCGTAAACAGTTCATTAGTTCATAGATTAATGTTTGCGAGTTTTGGATGAAAACCGTTTGGATGTGACCCGTTTGTTTCATGCCGGAGTTAAGCAACGACGCTCCCTGATGATACACGAATGGAACGATCAATAATAACGCGTCAAACGCGAAAATACTCAAATAGCGACATATTGACAACTCTAACCGAATTTCAACTTTTGTTATCATTTATATTTAAGCATTTGACATTATATTTATACCAAAGTCGAACCGGAACTGAACCGAAAAGCGTAAAACGAAATTAACCGGAATTTTTGACTGAACAGTAACTGAAATCGGAAAATTGCTGAATGGAAAAACTGGAACGAAATTTTAATTACGCTAATTTCGGTTTTTTTTTTTCATAATCGCTTTCTTTAATATATACTCTTTGATGGTAGTGTGTCGGTGCTAGTCTTTTGATTTATTTATGTAAACATTCAAAAAAAATAATTTTTCGACATTGTGTTGGTCGGTTTATTGTTAATAGAGTATATAAATAAACAACATCCACGGAGTCTCTTTGAATACTCCGAATTCTCTTTTCCAATAAACAAATACATAATAAACAAAACCATCAAGTCCGAATTGCGTGGGAACGCTTAATCATCAATATAAATAAAGCCCCAATCAAGCACCGACTAAAAATAGAAAATTTGAAAAAAAAGGCAATCACAAGTCTTGCGCAACTAACATTAGAACAAACTTAAATGAAAGTGATTAAAACGGATATTACTCTAAATATGACTGAAGAAACATTACATGTGTTGAACTAGTCACTAATTAATTTATATTTATTTTGTATTTTCAATAGTTTGAAAATAGTAAGCGAATTTTGGTAAATAGAATTAAATCAAAATTTGTTATTGGACTCGATTTTAAATTTTAATTTCAATCGGAACCGAATCTGGAACGATGAAATTAATTTCGGTTTGACTCTCTGATTTATGCACAATTTTGATAGAAATTTGCTACTTGCATTTATACAAGTATTCCATACATTTACATGTAGATCTTTAATACTTGTGTTATACACATTTCGTGCATGATAAACGACAATTGATAACTACATGACAAGTTACTTGGAATTCGTTTTGATTGCTATAATTAGTGCCAGTATAAAATCTTGTTTTAGGCTTGACTTATTAGAAATAGAGCAAAACAAAATTTGCTCCTCAAACTAGACCAAACTAGATATTTCTAAAAAAGATATATATTCTAGAAAATAGTTTGTATTGATTTAATACTTACTTTTTAAGAATTTACTCACATTTGCTATGAAACATAAAGTAGCATTGATTATTAATATTAAGACTAAATTGAATAGAAATTTGCAAGTTAAAAAGTAAATTTCTACTAAATATTGTTTGTTTTCTATAACTTTGATTTCGCAATTTGCGCAAATTCGCAACAACAAATGTATATAGAACAGATATGCATAATAGAGTTGGTCTTAATGAAACAAAGATAAAATGCACAATAAATAGTGTTGAACTAAATAGCAGCAACTCAGATTGTAGAAACGCTCTTTGAAAGGCTTTTAACAAACACATTTATTTTTCTTCACCTTATCAATACGCACTAATAAATATGTATCGATTCATTTTGCAACGAAGATAAAAAATATAAATGAAATAGTAAAATAAATTCTGCATTTTTGGGATGTACTTTGACTTTGTTTAGTAAGTTGTAATTTCTGTATTAAAAGTATGTTAGTTCGGTCTTAAAAATCATGTGCGTATTATCGAACGTACATTAAAAATGTACATTTTTGTACGCATTATCAATACGTATTAATAAATATGTATCGATTTGCATTCATTTAGCATCGAAGATATTGTATAAATTAATTAAATTGAAAAGTAATATAGAAACTGCATTTTTAGGATGTCTTTCGAAGTTATTCAGTATACTGTACTTTGTGTCTTAAAATGTGCGGCTTTTATTAGTAATGGTCTTGGTGAACTTAAATTGGAACTTTAGTTTGGCTGTAAGAAAATATGTACGTATTATCGAACGTACGATAAAAGAATGTTAACATTTATTTTTCTTTGTCTTATACGCATTACTGTATATATATATATATACATATATATTAATTTGTGGTCATTTTGTAACGATATTGTATAAATTAATTACTAATATAGATTTTGTATTGATTAGATTATCTTTTGAGGTCCTTTAGTAATTTATGATTTAATATTTATTAGTAGAAATCATCTAAGTAGTTTTAAAGTTTAAATTATTTGGCAGTAAAAATGATGTACGTATTATAGAACGTATGTTAATTAAATGTACGGAAAGTGTAGAGCCTTTGATTATACTCATGTTAATAATTTGATATAAAATTTGCATGTAAAAACATCGGAGCAAAATATGTGGAACGACTAGCGCTCATAATTGTACACATTTTGTAGTTCTTTTAATCTCTGCGCGTCTGAGTTTCGCATAATAAAAACCGATAACCTCTTAATCATATTTGTTCGTTCATTAAAGAGCCTTGATTAGCTCCACACTAATTAACAACTCAATTACAGTTCTAATGCAATATTCATGCCAAAGCATCCCTTGCAAATCATTCCCTTTTCACTAATTAATGTTGAAACTACCTTTTTCTTTAAATAATTATCAATAAAAAAATAAAAATTATTAAATGACGTATTATACGTCACTCAGTAATGTTATTGAATGTACAAAACAACGTATTTTCAACAATGGATTTTATCTACTGATTATGTAATCTCTGCGGTTTTTTTTTTTATAAAATTACGTTCAGCGTAAATTACGTCAGATCCGCGATAATCAATGGATTGTGTGACAGTTGTAAGGAAGTCTAGTCGAGTGAATTCGATGGAGGCGAAACTTTTCAAGGATGAAAGTTTAACAATTGAAAAGTTCGGTGCAAGGGATGCGCACTGCAAGTTCGGCCCTTGAAACTGTTGATGCACCGGGGACGAAAATAAGCGCTGTTTAATGCAGTTTTCTCTATTTTTATTTTATTTATTTTTTGCATTGCGGAATTATTTCAGCGTAATCTCGTTTTCAGCCTTAAACCCGCATGGCCATAAGCAATGCAACCTATATGTAGCAAGAGCAACACGTTGTTCGTTCCATAACTTGCAGCTTTCCGATCCCAAAACATTGCGATAGTCTGTGTGTATTTGGCTGTGTGTGTATATATTTTCATGTTTGGTTGTGTGTGTGTGTTGCGGAGGGAAAATGATACAAGGATACGGAAAAAGGAGGAGAATGAAAAAAAAAAGGAATTCTAAATCCTGAAGCGTATTATCGTTGATATTGCGAAACGTTTCGCGACATAAGCAAATCATCCATTTGTGTCCTCTGCGGCTGGCAAACTCTGGCTTAGTCGTAATCTTCATTTTCAATGTCACGTTCCTACGTATGTATGTCAATGTCAATAGTTCATAGCTTCCCTTACACACTCGTCGGCAGAAGGGATTTATTGTCAACATCAGTTGTTTCGTGCTAGCAAATATATATCTAGTAGATTTATTAATAATTCTTTATCAAAATTATTATTTGTAATTAATTAATTTATAGAATTCAAAAATTATTATATTATTAGTTTATTTAGGAAAATATGAAGTGGAATTAGTCTAATTTAAGCAATAATTATAGTATTAATCAACTTATAGTATTTCTTTTTCACGTAAGTACAATAATACTTACATGCTTATTTACGGTTCCCTAGGCAAACTATCCTATAAATCCGTACGAACGTACAATAATATCAATCCATATCAGTGCACTGAGCATTCATAATATCTATTTGACTGTTGTTTTGAAGCGTCATCTAACGTATTTGTTACGTACGTTCGATAAAATAATTTACGGCTTTTTGACCAAACTAAATTATAAATTCGTACGAACGTACAATAATGTCAAACAGCGTCATATAACGCACTAACCTCTAAATTCATACGAACGTACAATAATGTCAAACATCATCATTTGACTTTTGATAAAATAAATAACATTACGATTGGACATCAAAGTGTACGTGTATATGAACTTCGAGTACGTTAATGAGAACGATAAAACATATGTAGCAAAGAAATTATGCATGTATTTAATTATATCAATCCGATTAATATAAATTCGCTAAGCGTACGGCGTTGCAGACGCATTATGTACGTCAACTAATCGATAATTGTATTTCGGATAGAACTTTAGTGTGCATACCACATTTAATTAAATTTAGTAACATTTATACTAAATTTGTACAAATCTGTTGTGAAATTGCGATCATGATTATTCTCAACATTAATTAACAAAATAATATTATTGTTGTATATTATTCTATATATTATCTAGTTAATATATATAAATAAAGGACATTCAAGAATATAAAGTATGAGAAAAAGTTAGTTACTTATATAAAAAATGTCTTTAAATAAATAATCTGTATATTATAAAATAAGAAACAATAGTTTTTTTGCATTGATACAAAAATAAATACATATTTATAACTTCAAACTTAAAAAGCATTAGTAGATATACTTTGATTGTAATTTCAGTATTTTTTGTTTGTTTACATAATTTTATAATTGTATTTTATTTAGATCGTGTCGGTAAACGCATACTAATTTATAATTTAAATCGGTTTACGCTGCAGTTCCATAACTACAAAAGCCGGCGCAAATCGAATCGGTGTAAAATGAACCCATACTTTCAATTGCTGTAGGTTGCTATAGGTCTAGTTTCTTTACAACGTTTTCACATTACATCGTATTTATTTTTATATGGAATAAGTAGATAAACTATAGAATAGCGCATTATCTCATACTGGAATATCTATTAGAAATAGTTAATCTTTAACAATTTTTATTTGTTATTCTATGAAACTACTAGTTATTTTGTAGAATAACGGATTATGTCGGTAACAAAAGCTGTTTGGATACTAGGCAATAAAACTATTAAGTAAGCAATAATTTGCTTTGTAATCCTATTATCTGCCTATCACTCAGGTATGTTGATTGTTGTAAAATTTCAAGTTTATATTTTAAAGTACATTTGTCTTATATTTACAACCAAAAAAAAATTGTTAAATCCAAATAAAAACAGTACAATAAGAATCCCGACACAACGCAAACACCGCTTGTAAACATAGGTTCGCGATTTTCGATAACTGACATAAAGATAATCCAGATAAATGCGTTCCATGCTGATTTAGTCTGCAGCAAATAGAGAAAGTGCAGACATTATTGATTCAATTTCGCTCGGAGATGTACCCAATTACATAACGAACGTTTCATATTTTATATATAAAAATAAACGTTTATTACCATAATACATAAATGAATAAAGATAAACTATACATGTGTAGTAATAATTACGAAAAAAAAAACAAACAAACAGAACGACTGGAATGTGTTCATGTTACTACTACTACTACTATTATTTATTTATTTTTTGTTCATATCTCGTAGCGATTTACATAATTCAAATTTATGAATGAAATCGTGAAAGAGAGGTTTTTATTTAAATTGCCATGAAAAAAATAGAATTATATACGCAGTGAAAGAGAGAGAGAGATATATATATATATAGATTAATGAGCGATAAATTTCATGGTCTATTTATAAATGTAAAACTTTATCGTGTACGTATATCTACAATGTCAATATGCGGTGTGTAACTGACCTACAATTTTAATAATTAATTCATCAATTGGTAATTATTCGGAGTGAGGAAGGAAATGCGTGTAACCCAATGCTCCTAGAAAGTGAAACCGGGCGTTCGAGCGCGTTCCGTACTGTAATTTAGATCCCAAAGAGGAGGAAGAAGGATAATAAAAAAATAAATAAATAAAATAAAACGAGAAACGAATCGAAACCAAACAGGTAGTGAATTAATTCCATGATCGTCAACGTGAGAAATTCCATTTACATGATTGATTGATTGACTATAAACATGGGAAACGTATGTTTCGGATTTTATACAGATGCAGAGCTTAAACGATCGGCTAATTAACACATCGACGATTCCATCACGGAACAACAGGTATAATTGTATAACATCTTCATTAGTCACCTAGTTTATTTTGTAATTACAGCATTTTCCTTTCGTTTTGCGATCGATTATTTTCTACATTCCTTCCTTTATCTCACTAGATTTATAGTGAAATCATCGATTCCATATTTTTAGTATTTTCATCAATGTGGATTTTAAGCAATGTGGACACGAGTGCTTTTTGGACTGGTAATTTATAGCAACAAGTAGTAACATGTACTTTCCAATATAAAATACCTCTTTCTTACAAATATTGATGAACAAAACCACTTTACAAGATTATAGTAAATTTTATAAATTAAATTAAATATTTTACAAAATTTATTCAAAAAACAACCCAAAATTTTTGTTTACATAAAAAAAAGTATAGTTATAGCTGTTAACACAGTCCTTCCACACGACACAGTAGGTATAAATGTATAATATGTTCATTAACTACTTAGTTTATTTGTAATTGTCCTTTCACATAACAATTATCGCTTTTTCTATTCCTCCGTTATTTTGATTATATTTTCCTTGTGAAATTCTCATTTTCATTTTCTTTCATTTCCATATTAATTAATTGAATTACTTTCTTCCGGATCTTATATAAGTCAAACAACTTGAAACACGAACATTTCTTGGATTGTTAATCATAACCAGTGGGACGTGGACAATACTTGGTTTTGGTAATTATAACATTTTTATTAATATAATTAGTAAAAGTAACTACTTTTAGCATTTTATCGTAATTACAACATAATAAATATGATACGTTTTTCTAGATTCTAAATGCAACAGACATTTTCATTAAATTTCAATGAATTATAAGGAAATATTGAAAAATGTCATGTGTATTATTAAAGTTAAGCATAATGCGATGTGTTTTAGTGATTATATCTCTATGATTAAAACAATTTGTAAAAGTAACCAGTTTTAACACGAAACCGAATGTAGTTCCATAAATAAATTACATCATGATCAATTAGACAAACAATTATTCTCATAGAAACTTCACTTATATTTCATTAAAGAGTTTCTATTGTTACTTAAATTTTCATCCATTTATTACAAATAATTATGAACTTAGTGCACTAAAACACAACATTCTTAAAATTCATCTAACATATAATTTTCAATGTTTTCAAGAGAAACCTGACTAATCTGTCCCAAACTAATCCTTTGGCTTAGGTATGAAATGTGTATAACACCCGAGGGTTTTTGGGGCTCTCGAAACCGAAAGAACCGTATTACCAAAAAGGCAAATATTCTATTGACTCCACATCTTATTTTCACATAATAATTACTTTTAATATACAGTCAAAGTGCAATGATTCATGCGGTTTGTTATTTCACACTTTATTTGTATGTTATTATTTATGACATAGTTATATAAAAAAGGTAAATTGCAACAGTTATTCAAAACAAAAATATAATACAGCAATACCTCGCATTGTGTGGTTTCGATCAGTCCGGATTTTTTACAATCCGGTTTGAAAATATATATCAAGACAAACTAAATTTTTAATTAAAAAAATATAACTAAACTCTAAAAATAAAATTTAAACATAAAAAATCGTTGTTTTCAAGAACTTGTTGTATATTATATTTTTATGTGATTTTAAAGCTTTTGGTTAATGTGATTTAAAACACCTAATTATTATTAATAAAATATAATTAATACTTAAGAATAAAGTCAAATTTGTGTGTAAATACATACAATGAAATAAATACGAAGGGTCTTTGAGCGCAAAAAATATATTCATAAATATTTTATATAATTAATATTTATCCATATATAAACTTATATTTTAAATAATATTAAAACAACATAATTTGAGAGTTGAGAGTTTGAGAGCACTGTTTTAATAATGTTGTTTCGTTTCGTTGTTATATAATATTTATGATTTGACTGGAGCAGGTCTTCTGATCTTCGAAGCCTTTTACATATTGTATTAAGATAGTAGCAACGCTCAACAGTTATTTAGATTGGGATTAAATGGTTTCTGTGTTTTATGTGATCCCGGGGAGTTTGTAAATACGCGCAATGAAGAAACCCCTTTAGACACAACGTAACAAATGCATGGAAAAGCTTTAATGGGTTGAATCAATAAATCTCTTCATCCTCTTTCCGAATTATCCTTTACGAAAAGTCATCTCATCTCCTTACTCTTTAACATCTTACACTTAGCTCATTGACTTTTTAATTAAAAATCCTTTTATTTTACTAAATTTTATTTAAGAAATGAATAAAAAAATGAATAAAAAAGTCTTTTTTTCTATGTAGTATGTAAGTTTGTAATAATCATAATCTTTATTGTAATAAACATATCAATAATGATGAACTGCTGTAAAGGGCTATTGACCATTAGTCTTTCTATCCTTCCAACTTTATGTTATAGTAAAAACACGTTTTATTTCTTAAATTTATCTCTTTCTAAATACTGCAATACTCGCATACTGCGGGTAATCATTTCTGCCAATACCCCTAATTGAAAACAGGACTAATCGAGGAACAATAAAATATCTTCAATGAAAATGTTTTTGGTTTTTTTTGCTGAAATAAAAAGGTATAGTCTTGTTTCTTACATCTATACATTTGGAGATTATGATACATTACAATACATTTTCGTTTTACTAAGAAAAAACCTATTAAATTGCAATATATTTTATTAATTTCATAAATCTCTTGTATTAACATTGAATGATAATTTGGTAACTTTCTTGTAAATTTTGTTAAATATTTATTGATTTGATGAAATATAATTGTATTTCTGCCCTGAAATTACTATAAACTTCTATTATTATCATCATCATCAATTCATTGACGCTTTTCTTCTAAATTTTACTTTAGAAATGAATAACAAGTGGTTGTGTTACACTTTTTATTTTCTGTAGGTCATATTTACATGTATACGCATATGAGGATTCTGAGAAATTCACCTGACTTTCCTGGAAATGTTCACACATTGTCTAAAGGAATTGTCCCATACATAAATCTCACTGGAGCTACTACGGTTTCATTTGTATACGCCACCTTCATTCAATTGCGTAATACATGCTCATACACAGATCACAATCTGTTTTGTGAATAAAAAGAAGAGAAAAAGTAACAATTTCCAACTGAAACTAACGCATCTTTTTTTAGTTCATAATATTTATTTATTTTTATAAATTAAATAAATTTAATGTAATAATATACTAAAATATAAATTTAAACTTATCTTCTTGATTTCTATTGTTTTTCTTTGAATGGTAGAATCGCTGAGCGAAAATCTGTATGTAACAATTTTGGTATAATTTTTACAAGGCGTGTTGTAAAGGTCTCGGAATATTTGGGTTCTCTCTATTCATGTTAGTTTCTTTCTTCTTCTTTGGGTCGCATGGATTCTTGGGAGGACATAATGGTAAGATAATTTCTACCTGGGTGGGATGCATGGGTTTTAAGGGATTTTTGGGGACGGTACCTACCCCGGAACCATAAAAGAACCCAAAAACGACCTTTTTTTCCATCCGTCGGGCCTTTTTCGACCCGTATCTTTCTTTCCGTTTTAAACCGTTCTTCGGGTCTGCCGGAGGAGGGTTGCAACTATTTCTTTACCTTTCTTTTTTTTGGAAAACAATCAATTTTTCGCAATTGACTTTTGAGGCTTCCCCTTTTTTGTTGAAGCGCCGTTTTACAGATGAAAAATGGGATTTAATTTGAATTAAAAATTTCCATATTTCCTAGATGATTTGAACCCTACAATAGGTGACAAACATTGCTTTTTATACAATTTTTTATGTTTTGTATGACAATATGAAACATAATCATATTTTTATAATTGTTGTTTTTTGTATGAAATTTTAACAATATACTTGATTGCTTTACAAATATCAGAAATTTTTCTTACAAAATTTATAAAATATATTACAGAATATAAGTTTTTGCTTAAAACCATTAAACATTTCTACAAAAACTACATTTCATTATACACATTATTTTGTAAAGCAGTTAAAAAAGTAATTGTATATACAAATAATAGTTATAACATGTATGATTAAACTGTTTGTACATTCACAGATGAATATTTAACATTATAAACAAAATTTGAAATCATTTATCATTGTAATTTTACACTAAATTATCTTGAAAATAAATTACGTAAATTAAGTTGAAAATAATAAAAAGTAAATTGATTATTAAGAGAAAAGAAGTAAATTCTTTAAATTTGAAGTTTATAATTATAAATTAGTAAAGTTTGTTTTCTCATTATAGAATTTTTTGTAGAAGGGGTCTATTTCGCAAACGAAAGACCGTCTATTGAAATCCCGAAATTTCGACTGTATCGAAATCCCGACGTTTGAAATCCCAACTGTATTAAAGTCCTGACGTTTGAAATGCCGACTATGTCAAAATCCCGACAATCAAAATCCTGACTATGTCAAAATCCCAACTACCATAATCCCGACTATATCGTAATCCCGACTATCATAAAAATGTTATTGTAGAAATTTATAATAATAAAAGACACTCTCGCGATTTCGATATAGTCGGGATTTTGATTGTCGGGATTATGGCAGTCGGGATTTCGAACGTCGGGATTTCGAACGTCGGGATTTCGATAGACGGGATTTCGGTTGTCGGGCTTGCGATTGCCACCGGTGTATAAGAGATATAAAATAGAATGCTTAATTGAATTTTAATTGTATCTGATAAACTTTTAATCATTTTTGTCTTATTTATTTATAAATTAAAGAGAAAATAATACTTTACGATTACGAGCTTTGTGTTGCTTTTTCATAAACTGAACTCCTTTTAAAAAACTGTGTTGCATCTATGTTTTGCGTGCTTCTAATACCATTATTACTTAATGAATCTTCAGAACTTATGCTCAACTTGATTTATTTTCACAAAACTTATGTTAGATAACAATTTTTTGTTTGAAGAAATAGGAAGGATAGATATTTTTGTAAATGACAAAAGATTGACGAAATATGCAAATACCAATGGTTTTTTGTACTCATTTTTTCCACAAAAAAAACAGTTAGTTACTTTATTATTATATAATCAGTGGCGTTTGGTGACAATAGAAATAGGAGCCATAGGCCAAAAATAATTATTTTTTTATGATTATTGGGTTACTTATACAAATATATAAGTAGTCTGACTTCTATATAGAAGCCGTAAGTGTATATAATGTAATTAAACAAGTATTTTATGGAGAATTTATCAAAAAGTAATTAATATTGTTTTGATACTAATAAAAAAGCTTTTAATTATTTTAAGATCATTAAATTACATACAAATAATTATTGTTTATTGCTTATGTGTTAATTAATTATCGATAAAAATAAAATTTATTGAATTAAAGCAAACAATATGAGTTGCAGTAAGAATGAAAGATAAAACATGAGGTTTTCATCCTGCAAATATAATTTCTATAAATGTAAATGGAAAAGGAATGTGTATTAATAAATGTGTATAAATAATTTATCGGCAAACATAATTATATAAAGTAAAATCTTGTGAGCATTACAGTTAACCGGTTTTACTGGCCAATGTGATTACCGAAATTACCGGTTAATTATGAGAACAAATACCGGTCATTTCGGTAATATGAATAAAAATTAAGAAAAACAAAATGAAATATCAATTTTCTTACAGTAAAACTTATTATTCAATTTGAGTAATTAGACATAAAATTTGATTTGTCTACCTGGATCTGAATATTTACAAAAAAAAGTGTTTTGCTGTGTCTGGTCGGTTACATTAAGAATTGGTTATTGTTTTGTTAATACACCTATCCCTCGTTTTACACAGTACTTTCTTTACACGTTTACTTTACACATGGTTAAAAATAAAGTAAAAAATAATATTTGAAAATATCCTTATTTGTTATTAAATGTTTAAGTGAATTTTCCTTTGTTTATTAATATGTTTATAATATGTTTACTGTTATTTTTTATTAATGTATTTAAGTAAATGTTAATTTACACATAATATAAAATTAGTGTTTCTAATTGGTTTAATTATCAATTAAAAAATTACCGATCATTTTCCGATTTAAATGATTTTTACTTAAAATATTTACTGTTTACCGGTTAAATAAATTTTCGGTGCAATTTAACTGTATCATTAATACATAATTAATTTACGTGTTAAGTAGAATTATTTATAGAAAAAGTAAGTAATAAAAGTTTTAATAAATATTAAAATGGACCAATTATCTTTAAACATAATTGTATTAAGTGAATACAGCTTTAGCAGGCAATATTTGTATTATTAGTCAAATATGAAGCTACTCAACATAACTGTAATGTTAATATATAATTATAAGGTACTTGCAAAGTATTGGAATCAATTATTAGTATAAATACATACTATTATAGAAAACGTAAAACAATAAGTGCTTTTGAACACAATATTTGTATTAATAATGGAACATAAAAGTAGAGCTTTCAATCCAGGAAGCGTGACTTTATGAGAATCTTATTGGTAAACATGTGTTTAGGATTTTATGTGAGAGAAAGAGAGAGAGAGAGAGAGAATAAGAAAGTGAGAGAGAGTATTTTTATTGTCGCAAGTTGGGAAGAGCATAAAATAAACTGTCACTATTTTTACCAATAGGAAGTGGCCGATGCATGTGTGCGGTTAGGTGCCTCTTAAAATCCCATAAAATGTATAAATTCCGTATTCAAACGCCCCCATTGGCGGGCATATCTCATTTAAACTCCTAAGTATACCTTTTACAGCAAATCAACAGGACTTATCGTATATTTACCTTTACCACATGCATATTTCCAACGAAACGGGAAAAGACGCAGAGGCCGAAAACATAATGGCGGAAGCTTTTTCTCATACATTTATACAACATCTTCCAATTATTACACTATTTTATACTTTCAAACGTATAGATGTTTTGTATCTAGTATTTTATATTATATAATACTTCACTGCAATTAATATAACATCATTTATATAATACAACATTAACTATTATATACAATTAGTATTTCCTTGTCAATATTTAAAATATTTGTATATAATTTGACTAACGTTTTTGCATTTTATTTGATAATTAATAACGTCATACACACAATTCAATTGCATTCGTGAATGAAATATACTATACTAAATATATTTGTACAAATATATTTCTATAGACGTGTTAATACATTCATTCAAGTTTACAGGATGTTCATACAAACGTACACTTTATTACTTAGACATGAAAAATTAATGATTAAATAATTCGCTCATACGTACACGATGTTCATAGAAACGCACTCTTTGTTCTTAATATTTATATTTTTTTCGTAACACGATTTTTATATAATAGATAACTCTTGACTCTAATATGAACAGAAACCAAATATATGTTTCATATATGTCAATTGGTTTGTATTATGAAACCTAAGTTAAAAAAATATGGCTGTAAATATGGTTGTATTTTTATGTATTGACTATTTGATTATTCGGAATTGTAATTGTAATAATAATTAAAGTTAAAAAACCGTTTTTATATAAAGTTTACAAACTTAAACGAAATGAGTGGAGTAGTTTGTAAAGTAATATTAGCTTTACGAAAGTTAAGCAATATTAACAGAATGGGTAGACTTGAAAGCCATTCTTTGTCACTTCAGTACTTATTGAATAGAACTGTTGTAGAATGCATACGAAAAGCAAGTCTTAACACGTAAAAATAAATTATTTTATTATGTTGTATTTAATTTACAATCTTATTCCTGCGAATATTAATTAAATCTAATGGCGGTAGATATTTGCTTTTTTTGGTAAACTTCCCAATGGAAGTTTTAAACATTACATTCTTCTGTAATTTGATGGTTGGCTGCTGTCTTTAATCCTGGTCAAGTCCTTGTGAGCGCTCTTGGTGCTTCCAGAAATAGGGCCATCGTTCATCATGAATGGACAGTCAAATGAATGATGTTCAGAATATGGACCTTCAGCCAAGTCGATGGACTATGACAGTGTTAAGGATAGCAGCAGAGTCACAGTCAAAGGAAATAGTGGAATTGCAGAGCATCAATATACTACTGAAGTTAACCTATAAGACGACAGCCAACCGACTAATTAATGTTCAAATCGTCATAATGGTAACTATCCAGCGGGAAAGATTATCTATTTAATGTCAACCGCGATCTTAAATTTTCTTAATGTTCACATTGATGAACAGATTGTGAATAAAATTAAACGACATAAAAAAACTAAATAATTACGGAATAAATAGAATAAACAGTAATATTCAATACATTTTTTTCATTATTTAATATATTTTACCTTTATTACAATTACCAATTAAATAGAACATTGATTTGTACAATACTTCTGAGATTTATAATTAATACACATTTAAAAAAATAGTCAAAGATTGATTTAAATGTATTAGGAATTTTGATATTTGGATTATATAGTTGAGTAGATTAGGAAGTTTCATTGTTACTGAAAAAGAAAACACTTTAATACTCCGTAAATACTTAAACTATATAAATCTACTTAATAGCTTATTATTAACTATAATGCAAATCAAAATATTTTGTGAACTAAGCGTGATATTAAAATTCTTTTTGCGCTATTTGATTATCTGATCTATCACCTTAAAATCCATACCAATTACAAGTTGATTTGATCTGTTTTTAAACCTTGTTTGTGAAGTAACAAATACGAATAAACTAAATTAATGAGTGTTATATAATGATGATCGAAGTAATCATTTAATTACAGTTAATTGCAGCGTATTATTTTCAGTGGATCGATGGTGTTTGGTTATGGAAATGTTGTTGTTTGACCACGAAATCACAAAGGAAAAATGTGGACTATCTTATATCGCGTCTGGCTGTGTTAGCAGAGCATTGGGTCACACTCGGCCAACACTGAATATGCATTTATGTACGGACAAAGATTAAAATTTATTTAAATTGGTTATCGTGTTTGAAGTTCCGTCGGTACTAACATATTATTTTGTTCGACAACTATAGACTAATTACGTACATAATTTGTATACCGTGTAATTGTTATATTAGCTACAAATACATTGTACTACCTCTTTGTATTAAATATTAATAACTATTAGTACAGTGTTTCTCAACCATTTTTATGACATGTCACACTTGGCACTATTGTAAACTTAAAGCGGCACATTTAAATTATTATTATAAAAAAATATTTCAAACCGGACTAATCGAGAAACTAAATGTATAAAAAATTAAACCGCAGAAAAAGAGACTTTATTGTATATAGTGGAAACTTATTACAATATTATTTATATAGAAACAATTTCGTATACATTTTTTTAAGATTTTAATTATATTTTGCTCAATTATTATTTTGTTTGTTTCGAAATTTTCAAACCGAACTGACCGAAGAAAATTGTTTGAAAAAAAATAGTTGAAATTCACAACAGAATAACTTATTTAAAAATGATAGCGCAGTTTCGTGTGGTCATTTATTAGGAATTGAAACTTAAATATGATTGTAATATTTGAACAGTTCTTTATATATTTAACATTCGTCTACAGATTGTAGAGTAATGTTATCTAATATTTCTAAAAATCCAATTGGAAAATATAGTTTCTTAAAACTTTTTTCAAAAAAATTAGAAACTTTGTGAGTCTTAGTTGTAAATTGTTTACATGGTTTTCTCGTTTTTTCGCACTTTATATCCCCTTCTTATTCTTGAGAAAACAGGTAGCTTATATACATTATTATTGATTACTAATATATATTGGACCTAATTTGAGTCAAAGGATTAATGATCCTTTCGGGTTTTCTTACAATTATTATTATTTTATTGATTTTTCTATTTTGTTTAATATTTTTTGTATTTTAATAGGTAGTATTTATTAATATAAAGTGATTCTTGAAAATGTTGTTATTTACATCATAATACAAAAAAAAAACTGAATTATTATACCTCTATTATAATTTAAATGGGTTGACCCAAAGTGTCCATTACATCGTAAGCCGCGCTTGATGGCCATGTACTACCTATTAATTAGGTGTTGGACATGCCGACAGGACTTAATGAGTTTCAGTTTTATAGAATGCTCCAAGAAATGGCGTATCTAAATATTTGATTGTAGACAATTTATTGCAAATTTGATTAATTAGAATTCAATAATTATTTAAGGCCTTTGGCCAGATGAATTTACTTAATTATAAATTATTATTTTTTATTATTTAACTTTTTTGTCGTATATTTTATTACTTCCCAATATTGTGAACATAAAATTTAGTATAAAGAAGTAATAACGTCATTTTATTATTGTTTACATGATAAAAATGATATACAATAAAAACTAGAAATTTTTCTTATTACTAGTTTTTTTTCATAAATGTTGAATAAACGACATTTTATAGAAACTGCTACATTTTGTTATTATCATAATATTTGACAATTTCATTATCCATTACGTCTGTCAAAATTAAGAATTAAGTTAAAATAGTTTTGACAGTTCAATCTGACATATACTAGCCTTTTTTCTGGTTTGTACACAATTAACGTAAATGATGAAACAAAAACGTATCTATAATAAATATTCTATATATTATGTTAACAGTAATCAAAAAATAAAATGAACTTTTTAGTACATTTTTCAACAAAAAAGATTAGATTTTGACATTATAAAAAGTAACGCAACTCAAATTACGTTAATCAATTATATTTATTGGAAATTGAAATTCTTAGTGTATTTAATTTTACGCTTTTTAAACCAATTTGTAACGCATGTCAAATTTGAATATCATTGATTAACGCATAGTTTACAGTAGTGTACATCAAAATATTGACTACTTGTAACTTAAAATAGTTAAATATTACTTCGTAAATAAATTTTAGGCTTTGCTCATTAGTATTTTGATTGTAATAGAAACAATTACAAATTTAAACAAAAAAAAGTTTAAATTATTGAATTTCTTATTACTTCGAACATCAGAATGAGTTAGGAAAATGTATTTAAAATTTAATATTTGTGCAACGAAATACAAAAAAAAAATAGATTAAATTAATGACTATGAATCTTCATAAAATTAAGTAAAGTTAGTGAAAAATATATAAAATTTAATATTAATAAAAATGTATTTAAAAAAAAAACTTAATTTTTAGGGGGAAAGATATAAATGTTACTTTCTGTACATGATGGTTATTATTTTTTTCTTCTTATTTAAGTATTAATTATATGTTTTTAGTTATAATTAATACTAAAGTCCGAAAAAACAACTTTGTAACTGTATTATTTATATTTTGTACGTTTTATTAATATAGATTTGTATTATTAATACTAAAGTAATTATTATTAGTTTTTTATTTGGTAAATAAAATTTAATTATTTGCATAACAAGTGCTTATAATTTATGAATGACGGATCGTTGTCATTAATCATCAATCAAAGAAAAATGACAGTATTTTACTTTTGTTTTTACGGTAGCCAATCGTGATGCGGTATTTCAGAACGGCGACGTTCAATTGGCTAATGAAAACGATTATTTAGTAACACGTATAAAATAGCGGATAAAATATTGGAAACGCAGTAAATTACCGGCAGTCGGCGTTAGATGATGAATAATGCATTTCTGTTGACACGAGTGAGAGAAAAAGAGAAAGATGCGTCCTCAACGCAGAAACTCAGAAACACACACACATATATACATTTATGTACACACCTGTAAAATGGCGAAAACTTTACCAAGTATTTCAAATCAAGTAGATTTTAACTGAATATATTCATAAAAATAATATCGTGTACATTATAAAAATACACAGAGCTTATATATACAGGTTAATGAACAGTTGAGACTGCGAACAAATCGAACAAAGAAAGATTTTTATGTTTTGGACAATAAACACATATTCGGGTAGCAAACATCGTCTTTGAATGAATTGTGTTCGTTAACCGATCATTATAAACAAATTTCTATTAACCGCAGTTTTTGTCCTTTTCTTATTATTAAAAGTATTCGAAATTCAGATTAAAATGTATTCAATAAATAAAAATACTTTAAAAAGGATTTGAAAACAATATTTGAAAATTTTCATTGATTTTAAATGTTTTCTCCGGTTATATAAGTATATAAATTTATT
Organism: Nicrophorus vespilloides; assembly: GCF_001412225.1. NCBI lineage: Eukaryota > Metazoa > Arthropoda > Insecta > Coleoptera > Silphidae > Nicrophorus > Nicrophorus vespilloides. The sequence goes on along the minus strand of NW_017100099.1, from coordinate 751,128 downwards.
ACATTAAACCATAAATCTTTTTAAATTACTCAACTTATCATTTAAAAAATTTCAATGTTAAAAGTTGACTTAACAATAAATACAATTATTTTATTAACTGTTAATTTAAAATATATTATAATTTCAAATTAAATTTGTAAAAAGTTCAAAATTTTAAACAAATTTAATAAATTAAACAATATCTTATTGTCGGTATAGACTTTATATATGTGATAACTACCATTGGGTATGATTATATTTAGTATGTATAATTGTTAGTTATCATTAAACTAGAAATCATTGTTAATACAATTAGTAAATACAACAAAACCTCGCAATTTACTGCTACAGTCAGTGCGGATTTACTACAGTGCGGTTTGATAATTTCAAAATAAATCAAATTTTAATTGAGCAAAATTATTACACATAATTATTTTTTATACATAAATTATTATTTTTCCCTCTATACAATCTTATTTATTTTTATGGCGGAACCGAAGTTGAAAGACAATAATAATTTGGAATAATACCTTTCCAAAGTACATATGAGTCTATTACATGTAACATGCCAAGTAACGTATCAATTAATCTTTCTTGCCATCGTATCAAATACTATGTAAAGTGTAATTTTAGCCGTATTAAGAATGGAACGAATACGATTTAGGTTGAATGATAGCAAATTCAGAGAGATCTTTGTATTTTCATCAATAAAGTCAAGTTGGTACAATTGACAGTTTTTGACCATTTTAAAATACTAACCACTGCATTGCATACTAGTTGGTACTCCTGATATATATGTTTCATGTCATGTTGCAGCATAAAAAATCTATAAAGAATATTTTACTATAAACGAACGGTAATAAATCATAAATACACTTTTTTTAAAATAAAACAACAATAAAACAGGGCATATTTTGTAAATTCAGTTATTAAATAAAATTCAGCATACGTGATGTTTCTACTTTGTATTCCTTCGTTCGCACGATAATGCAAATCGAAACCATTAAACGGGGACCGGGCAATTAAATCGTTTGTTAATTGATTTCGTATTTGTTGAAGCATATATGGATGGAACGGTGTGATTGGTGTGAAAGGAAAGACGACAGTATTTCATCTGCTTTGCATACGTGGACAGAACGGGAGGGTCTGGAATCCACCGAAAGGAATAACACGCATCATCGGTACAGTTAGATCGCGCGAGGGGAAAAAATAGAGGAAGAAACATTAATGCGTTGTGCATATAGATGCTGTAAATCCTGTGCAATTAGATGCCCCGCGAAATATCTTCTACACGAAGACATGGCATAAATCCATCTGGCCACCTCCACCTACTCGTTCCCATCCATCGGTATTTCCACTGACTCCTATTACGACGCCGGACTTATTCACGTTTCTACACAACCTCAGATGGAAAATTACTGCATAACAGTTGTTACCACTAACATTTCTATTCCACTCGATCAGTAACTTGAAGGAAATGCAACTAAATATCTCGAATAATTACGAATATAAGTTTAAATTATGCATGATGTTAGCAGTTAATAATAGTAAAAAAAATGAAATCAATATATCCTCTAATACCGCATTTCTCTCAAATATAAGACGCATTCGAAAAATATTGGGTTTAAAATCTGATTGCATATTGTACTTGAATTTTCGTTAGTAGTGTAGTAATTTCTTGTTCACAAGAACGTACTTGACTAACTCATACGTACTCGTTGATTCGAACGTACATTATCCAAATGCTGAGAATTAATCAATTTAAAAACGGATATTTACATATTTCAATTATAATTTAGATAGAGTGTGATATTATTTATTTTAACTAAAACTACATCAATAATTAAGTAAGCTTATTTATTGTATTAAATCGATAAGGTTAATTGTATTATGTTAATAAATGTTATAATTTAGTTTTATAAAGATTTTAATGAAAGTAGTAAATATATTAATACAAAGGAAATAATAGAGATTATTCTGATGTATCGAATCATTGTATAAATATTAAATAACATTTGTAATTAATTAAATTTATAATACATGAAAATTAGTTTCGATTGAAATAATTCTAATATGAAACTACATAATATGTAATTCACATATATATTTAATAACATTAAATTCTGATTTAAATATATTTCTAACGAAAAGTACTTATACAATACTAATATATAAATATCATACATTATGTTATACAACTACTTAAATAAGTTGTCAAACACAATAAACTTGTCAAATATTGCGTATTCTGTATTATATATAATGACAATATAAAATAACAATTATATTTTTTTACTACTAGTAATTTATATTATGTTGACATAAACGTTAGGTGCGTATACATGATACTTGCCAAGTAATTTTTTGTTGTAATATATTTTCTATTGTCCGGCTTGAAAAGTTCAAAACAAACAAATAATTTAATTGAACAAAATAAATTATAACAAAACAATTCAGATAATTATTTTTTGTATATATAAATAATATCTATTTAGTTTTTTCATTAGTCTGGTTTCAAACAGTGCAGTGAAACCAATTATCCGCACTATGCGAGGTATTGCTGTATTATGTCAAATACATAAAATATGCCAAATGTTGCATATTGATTATAAAATTGCCATACTTCAAAAATGATAAATGATATATTAAGTCATCATCTTAAGTATTATTGGTTTCTATGACAACCGTTTTTTATTTCAAAAGTAAATTGCGTTTTGAGTAGTATTAAACAAAGATCTGCTTGGATTTTTGTTCATTATTCTTGAAATATGTCGTATTTTTTTCAATTGTAAAACTGATCAACTTTTCATTTAATTTTTTTTATAAGTATAAGAATATTTGTTGGGTTACACAAATGTTATATGCATGAATCATATATATGTGCAGACAGAGCACACCCGGATACTGTTTACAAACATTATGAGTGTTGCAAGATTGCAAACAATCGGAAGGGAGGAAATTAAGAAGAAATAACATCGTCAACTGGGAATGTATCCAGCGACTAGAGAGAAAAAAAAAACAACACCATCGAGAATTGTCTCGTCGCGTGTTTATGTGTGTGTATGTGTATACAAGTAATATGTTAACAGGATTTAGTGGAGAATTTTACTGAATCATCGCAGTCACAACACGACGGAGTCAGCTCGTAAATAAACATTACTAACGTCGAAGTAATCGTGTGTGTATATACACAAACACACACTCACACACATATCTTTATTCTACTTTTCGTGCTTCTTTTTATATTGAAATTACCGGACTAAACGCCTCCCGAAATACTGCAGGTGAAAATCCACCTGGTCTTCGAACCAATTAAATGATTATATATAATATCGTATCATCTTTTTTTATTCTTCTCACTCCACCTTTCCACTTTATTCGCATTTATAACATGTGAAGTTTTATATATATATTTAGGTGTTACAACAGAAACGTACATGATTATAATTATATAATTTAACATGTCAAGATTCCTATTTTATATAATGTAAAACTCGTTATTTTTACATTATCATTATAAAACAGAGATTTTAATTAATTTAATATCTTCTATATATATATACAATTATGTTGTAGATTTTTCGTTCTATTCAAATAGTATAGCAAACCCCATTTAGTGCGGGTAATTTGTTTGAAACAGGACTAATCGAGGAACTAAATATGTACATACAAACATAATTCGCATAGAGACTTGACTGTAGAAAAGAAAATATTTATTAAATTTTAGTTTATATTGAAATTTTAAAACTGGATTATAGTGAATTCGGATTGATCGAAGCCACACTATGCGAGGTATTACTGTATCTTAATTCTTAATTACATAATTAATTTCATTTTCAATTTTTTATCAGAAAATTTCAAGAACATACACGAATCTCGTAACAAATTATAAAAGTTAATAATATGTTTGCATGAGCAGATATAAATTTATAAAATATATAATTAATATAGAAATGTAGTACAGAATTATTCATAAATAAAACAATTACTGCAATTTATATGTAATCAGTTATGTTAATACTGTCACTAAATAATTCATAAATTTAACGACAAAATTGTAAAAATTAAACAATTTAATAAGTAAATTACTTAAAAACTTGTTGAGTAATTTGTATGTTGTTACTTATTTAAATGAATTGAAAAGTAAGATACTTTAACAGGAGTAACAACATAATATGTCCCCGAATTGATACAAGTAATATAAACAAATATAAACTCACTCCACAATGTGTGAATTGGAAAACAGTTCCTAGTGTTAGTGGTCATTCTAGTTGCATTTTAGTGTTGTTTGTGATCACAAAATTTTCAAACTTGTGTTCAGACATGTTATTTGTGCAACATTTAATAACACTTGCATGTCTACGAATAAAAAGCCAAAGAATAAAAAGAACCAAAGATATGAAATGCAAAATCATTAAAAATCGAGACCAAGTTATACTTTTTTCCGGCAAGGAACAAAATCGTAATTTACATTAGTTTATATGGGAAAAAGTGTTTCACTATATGAGTAAAAATCTGGAAATGTTGGAACGGATTAAACTCGTTATGCGAGGTTCCACTGTACTTATAAAATACTGTCTAATTATGGTCTAAAAGAAACGTCAGCAAACCGCGGCTCCGAAACCGTATGTGGCTCTTTGAACGAGTATTTGCGGCTCTATTTGTTAATACAATCATTTGTTCTATAGGTCTTCTGACGTTAAACATCTTTGTTTCAAAGCATTTTTATATAATCATATATTTATATTTAAAATAATTTATAAATTTGGGATATGAAAAATACAGTAGTTATCTAAATTGTAGACTCTATTACTCGATTAAAGACGGCTTTACTACTATGTTTTTCGTTTGAAAATATGAATGGATAGAAATATGTAAATTTAAAAAAAGGAATAGTCGGTCTACGTAATTAATATGTCAATAAAGTATGTTTTTTTGTAAATAGTTAGACGTACTAATTATGAGATAAATTATATAACCCAGAGGAAGAAACGCGGTGGCAAACGATAAATCAGGAAAGAAAAATGCCGCACGTTACGAACCGTGTGCCTACTTGTGAGATAATTTACGGGCGTTAACGTGCTCGTAAGATTGGGAAGATTTGTAAGATTATGCGGTATCAATCATAGACCGAATTGATTTATAATTGTGGAACAAGCGGGATTTACCTGCCGCCTGCTAATTGACTTAATAAACCACCCGAATGCCGGAGGGGCCGGTCGGACCGGCGGATGCAAATGAATGTTTTGCGTCCTTTTCGCACCATTTTCATTGCTTTTTTTTTGAAAATATTGTATTTGCACGTGTTCTCGGATCACAGGATATTTATGAATCAATATCCAGCGCATTTGCTTACTTAAACCGACAACCATTTGACACTTTTCGATTCGATCAAATCCGGTGTGAACTTGCCGAGGGATCCCGTATCCATCGACGTTTGCTACTTTATTAACACTTACATACAGATGAAACGATATCAAATTTGACACATGATCAATCATTTGATATTTATCATTATTTCCATCAATTTGTCTACTATCTTCAGCTTTCATTAGATCTACTCTAATTTAATTCATCCAAGACAAAATTAAAAAAAAAGCTATAATTATCTTATCACTTTGATTAATTAATATTCAATGCAATAACTATTATATAATGCATTTTTAATCACTGTTACAATAATTCTCTATATTTTTGAAAAATAAAAAAATTCGTCATTCAAAACTTGACAATTATGATGAAATACTTGCCAAATACTTTGTTAAGTATCGCAAATTAGCGAGTAGGTAATTACTTGAACGCGTATTCTCTAAAACTGCTATAGCTTGATTTGTAAATACTTCGCATTTTGCAATAATTACTTCATATATCAAGCGTATATATCATATATCAAGCGTATGTTTATGTTACTTGTCAAATATTACAAAGTATTACGAGTCAATTAATTTTATTACAAGTGCGAATGTATATTATTAGCTATTGAATTTATGTTATCATATTTCGCAAGTACTTCCATAATAGATAAGTACTCATGCAAATTTTCCATGACTGCTATAGATTATTTCGTTAATACTTCACTTTTTACAGTAATTGCTTAAAACATCTACTTACATATTACTTGTCAAACATCCTAAAGAATTTACGAACTGTACATTCAATTTTATGGACATAATACCGTATTTTGCAAATACTTTGATAATAGACAAGTACTTGGGCTTATAATGTTCATGACTTCTTAGACTGTTTAGTAAAAACTTTGCTTTTCGGAGTAATTGCTAACAATATCTGCAAGTAAATGTAAGTAAATTGTCAAATACCAAAAAAATATTTACAAGCTAATTAGAAGTACAACTTCTACAAGTATTTGTTTCTTCTTAATCCTCATGTGCATACATGTTCCGTGTAATCTTCATGACTACGATATACATTTTATTTCCAGGAGTGATCGCCAAATACAAGTGTTAATTGAGAAATATCAAAGAGTATATATTAGTTTTTTACTATTGTTATTTCTTAACTACCTCATGTTTTAGTAGTAATTAGAATCTATACAAAAAGCTGTACATTCTACTTGTCAAAATTTACGAATTGTGTGCAGGTTATGTTTACTCTCCATGATTACTTGATTCTTAACTGCATTAATATATGGTGATTACTAAGTAAATGCATGTTATTTCTTAAATGTAATATATATTATTTGTAAGTATTTTTAAATATGGTCATAGCTTCTTTTGTTTCACGAAGTAATTGCTATATATCTAAGAATCAAGTGATTACCTGTTACTTTTCAAATATCGCGTATTGTATACAGGTTACACCTCTGACTTTTTTGAAACTACTTACATTTCTGGTAGTAATTCCAAAGTATCAGTAATAAGATAAGTACAATATGCGAAACAAAATTGACAAGTTCAAATTCTTAAAATTGCATCGTCTTATGCTGCTTTCACAATCTGCAGTAATTGATAATTTCTTATACAATTAATAAATAAACGCTTTAATTATATTTATTTAAATATTTGGGAAAATATTAAAATTATTAAAAATGTAATAACATTTAAAAGATAAAAGTATTTTTATACGAAAGTTGATGTAATATATGTTAACCTTTTATATTTGAAAATGTAAGGTATATAAACTAGAGACTGTTCAGGTAGTTTTCTTGATAGTAAGTAGGTCAGGAGTTTGGCCACTACTGGAAATGTGTGAATCTAAATACGAGGAGGACCCACTTGTTGCATACCGACGCAGGGCTACCTCGTATATTATATACTAAATAAATGATAAATCTTCCCTCATTTGCAAAGTACTTTGGATAAATTGCTTGATGAGTTTTCGCAGTTAAGATACCTATGACATGAAGCTTTCCGGTGTTTACAACGCAATTTAGATTAGGTGAAAAGGTAAAGATGAATGTCCTTAATTTATCTAATTAAAATTCTGTAACTACTTTTCTTTATGCTTATGAAGATGAATATCGCAAAAATTACACAAATTTTCAGTTTTATTAAAGATGGTGTAAAATTTATTGTATAAGCATACTTTACTATTTTTATTCTGTGCTTTTCTCCCATTATTAATGAACAATTATTTAGTAATAATGTAATAGATGCATTAATTTGCATATTGTAATTTTTGTGAATTAAAGTTATTTTTCAAAAACAATATGTTTTTTTAATTCTAAATTTAACTTATACCTTAATATGTTAATGTTCTATACTCGAAAACTATTTCATATATTTTTTTTTATTACAACACAAAGTATTTCATCAAACTTCCAACTTTACTTACTTTAGAAAACAATGTCAAATTTCGTTAAAGTAGATATAACATTTGGTCTTATATTGTTATGGTAAGATTTAAATTATATTAAATTGTCTTTTGTTTAATGAAAAAAAATATACGAAAATAAGGATAATTTTAATACTAATAAATACATTTGTGAAGTATACTAAAAGCTTAATACCTATAAATCAATACGATAATTTATATAACTTATCAAAGTTTTTGAAATAATTTAAATCTTTAAATAATTTATTTTTTTGTAGGTAATCAAACTCTACTTAATTTAATATGTGCATTATTTTCATAGTTCAATATAAGTCCTCGGTAGTATAGTGGTCAGTATCCCCGCCTGTCACGCGGGAGACCGGGGTTCGATTCCCCGCCGGGGAGGATAACTTTTTATAATTAATAATAATTAAATTTTGTTTTTATCTTCCTAATTTATATTTGTAACAAGTGATTTAATTACTAGAAGAAAATATTATAGATTATTGAGAAAATTATCTGAAATATTACTAGTGAAAATAATCACTAATATATACTTTTTTTTCTTCAAAAATATAACAAAAATCAATTTAATTCCAATATTTTGTTCAAATGTTGATAATACAGAAACGGACGAATGTGTAATAGCGTGAATCACAAATGCTTATACTGTTCGTATTACTAACATACATGATTCTATAGCAGAAACGAATTTGTAAATTATAACAGTTTGTTTAGAATGGTGACTAAATTGAATTTCAAACCTTGCCTCTAGCAACCACATAATAACTGATGGAACTATAATTGATAGTTATTTTAAAAACTCAGAATAAGTAGGAAATTTCTTATGTTTTAATAAGTTTATATATCTTTTTATGTATGTTTAATTGTTTCAATAATTATTATTAATTATATATTGATAATTAATATGTATAAATCAATGTCACTGTGGATATGAAATAAATAAATTTCTAATGAATTCAATTAAATTTCATTACACTGAAAAAAAAACTGAAAAATCCTATATGTTTGTACTTTGAATAATTATGCTCCAAATTAGATTTCATTTAATACATGTCACTTAGAATGTCAAATATATGTCAAAAATTTGACATTGTAAATGACAACTATTAATCTCTTAAAAAATAAGTGTCCTTTGCTTGAAAAAAAAACATAATAACTGTAGTTAATCTCTTGATTTAATAACAAGTATTTTATATTAATTATTTGATAAAATTATGAATGTCAAAAAATAATGCATGACATATAAAAATAAGTGTCATTTGCTTGAAGAAAAAAGTAAATAATAACTGACATAATTCAAAATTGATGACTTTTGTAAACATATAAAGGGTGTCCCAAAATTAACGCAAGATTTGAATTTGCCGCCATTTGTCCAGTAAAGTGTTGGCAACCCAAAAAAAAATCAATTTGACAGCTGAGAGGTTAGAGTAATATAATTCAAATCTTGCGTTAATTTTGGGACACCCTTTTCAATAAGTAGTAATTCTCTTCATTTAATAACAAATAATTTATATCAATTTTTGGGTAAATTTGTCTGAATTTATTGATAATAAAATGATATCAATAAATGTCAAATATAATGCATAACATATAAAAATAACTGTCATTTGTCTCAAAAAATACGTAATAACTGACTTAAGTGAAATATCTGAATTTATAGATAATTAAATGATATCAATAAATGTAATTTAGAATGTCAAATGGAATAAACTCATGCCATATAAAGAATAAATATCATTTGTATTTGCACATTTATCTGCACTGTTATAAATTATCCTTTTCAGATTAAAATCGCCTGCGCATAAATAGACGTAATGATAAATCTTCATGAAATATCTTCAAACCAGTCGTCGGAATAAATTCAAGATAAATGCATTATTATTTTCTAGATGCATTTTACCGATTATCGAATGTATCCTATTAAATATGTCTTAATCCAAGTGCATTAATTGCACAAAAGTAATGAGATTTGGCTAATACCAATTATCAGTTGCCAAATGTTAAATGTATTAATTGCATTCATTCTTGATTTCATCGAATCAAGTTTTATTTACGATCCGCAATTTCCGTCGTGTTGCATACATATGAAACTAGAAAGTGTATATAATACAATTTCGACGAATCTCGTGAGTCATTTAAAAATACATGCGCATGTCATTGCAGAACGCAGAAACATTTTTAAACCCGATTATTTTTATATTTCAATCCCCGCTCCTTCTGTGCCCATATAAAAATAAGTCTCAAGTGACAACGTTTTTTTTCTATATACGATTATAATTGTGAAAGAAAAAAAATATATTTGTTAGTGTCCATCAAATGCGGGATTGTTGACATTTAGGTCGGTGTGGTCAAATAAATGTCATGTAATTAACGCAAATATCAGACAAATGTTAGTTACGAAAATCATATATTATATTTAAATAGTTCATAAATAAAAATTCAATTAAATTTTGGAATTGAAATAATTTTATTAATAATTAAATGGAAACAGATATAAAACGAATTTATAAAGGGTGTCCCAAAAATAACGCAATATTTGTATTTGCCGCCCTTTGTGCAGTAAAGTGTCAAATTGTGTTTTTTTTTTGAGGTTTCCAATACTTTACTGCACAAATGGCGGCAAATTCAAATCTTGTGTTAACTTTGGGACACGCTTTATAATCAAAAAACAAGATGGTCTTTTGCCTCTTATTAAAATTTAACACAAGTGTCAATTTATTCGTAGATAAGTACTTGATCTTCATTTTAACGTATACTTTATCGTCGAACACTGGTGTCATATGTTAGAAATTCACGTTAACGTACATAATCCGTTTAGAAATTGTTATACGTTAACCTAATGTATTCTCATTGAAATTTGTGCATTTATTATCTTTTTTCCTACAAGTGTTTCTATGTTCATAGATACGTACTTTACATTCATGCTAACGTACACTTTATTATCCTACAGATATATAATATGTTTCAATTTTAAATTAAATATAAGTTTCAGCAAATATTAATACTAAATAAATAAATTAATAGTAGACAGTATTTAATTTCTATTGGATTACTTCATATCTAAATTAACGTACAAAATGAGTTTACAAATCGGTATAGATGTGCAATTATAAACTTTGATCTACAGGTGTCTCTCTATTCCCAAGTGCGTACTCTAAGTTCATTGGAACGTACGCATTACTATAGAACAGCTGTAAAATATGTTTCAAAAACCTTTTTAAATGCAATAAAAATTTTAAGATCATTTTAATCAGACCGAATACTTTCCTAAAACGAGTGTTAGCAAAAAAAAACAAATTAATCGCAATCTAAATACATATATATTCAAGTATCATACAAGTATCTTTATATTCAGAGGTACGTACACAATGTTCATTTCAACGTACAGTATTATAATATAATTGGAATTTCCATTCAAATAAAATACAAATTTTAATAATATTTTTAAGCAACGAAAAAAACTAAGATTTATTTCAATCTGACTTAAATCAAAGTCAAATGCTCTATGCAATTATGAATACTAATTAAGAACATTGTGACTAGACTGAATTTCATTTCTTATTTTGTTTATATAATTAAACAATATTCAGACATTGTTCAATTAACGTACACAATTTTAATTATGCATAAATGTAATGTTAATACATTCCCATAGAAATGAATGCATTTACAATATTTTGGTTCACCAGTGTTTCTCTTTTTGCAGGTACATACTAGATGTTCAATCGAACGTACACTTTGTTTTCGGACAGCAGTGTAATATGTTCATTTTTCAATGCGACTGCAACCATAATCGTTAAAATTATGTTCTTTTAATAATTAAATTAGAGATTATAAATACTCGACGCTTACCGAAATTATTATACATATGTAAGTACGGTTATTTGTACGTTAGTTCGTTATTTGTACGAAGGTCGTAAATAATAATGTTGAACGTTTGCTAAAATGATGTACGTTAAGTGAGCGCTGGGTATAGTAATATATTCCTTATGTATTCTCGAGTGTATAAACTTTGCTCTTTGTTTTGAATCAGACGTCCTTCGATAGAAAACGAAATTGCTCTGCGGTGTGTTTTTATTTGTGTATTAGAATATTTTCGGAGCGCCGGTACGTAAAGCGGTTTTATTACTTTTACTTTCGAACACGGTTCGATTGCACTGCCTATTATTATATACTATTGAATCTGCATTTGCTGTTACAGGTGGTGGTGCTCTCTCTCTCTATCATTTGTCAGTATTGGCGTGAAAGGTAAATTATTCGTTATACATTGCAATTTATTACAAACTACGCTTGCACCAAATATTATTGTATCATACACATTTGTAAACGATCTTCGCGCAGATATTTAAACGCATTCCAAAAATTGGGTATTACGAAAGCGGCAAATTGTTTCGCTCAGATTTATACATGTTATCGTTGTCGCCGTCGTCGTCAGATGAGATGATGCATCGAGCTTGCGGAAGTTTTCAGGCTGCGAGTCATTTCGGAGCCTAGAAGAGATGAGCAAGAAGAGACAAGAACGAAAATAAAGGAAAGAGACGCAGTGTTACAAGGAACGGATTTAATGTTTTAGTATTCGAGAAAGGATCTCGAAGTTAAAAAAAAGAAGAAGCAGTGCCATATCAATTACACTAGCATTCATCTAAAGCGGAAGTAAAAACTATTCTTACTTGATTGAAATCCACAATGCACGTACTTTCTACCTACAAAAATGATTCAAAAGTAATTATATTTGTATATTTTTTACTTATTACAGTAATTGTATCATAGAAGTAATTTAATAAAGAAATGATTATATAATCGAACATATTAATACTAAATAAAACTTACAGCTTATAAAAAGATATCATTATATATCATAAATATATTATAACAAATTCATTGACCTAAACATATTGGCCTATATTTTTCTGGTACGAAATGAATTAATGAACGTTGAAAAAATAAATATGTCGTAATGGAACCGTGCGGATGTGCAAGCTCCGGTTTCAGTTTACAAATTTTACAAATATAATAACAACGTAAAAGGAGTAATTACACAGTTTAACGGTTTCGAAGCTCGTTAATCATTGCGATAATAGTAATAGAGAGGGCGCGTTAGGGGCTGCATGGATATAGATGTATAGCCATCGACACAAAATTAGATTCGATTATCAAAATTGAATATAATTCCAATCTGGCCAGTAATAGTAATATGCGTTATTGGCGGGAAAGTGGGAAGCATCGAGTGGACCCGAAGTGAGAGCCCAGCGACTCCACCACATAATTGATGCGGCCTTCTATCGCCGCACTGCCAGAATACGCGAAGGGTTATTTAGAGCGTTGCCCAATTTGGACCACCCAAAAAGATTATCATTTAAAAACAAAGTACATGAAACAAACTGTTACTACTAATAATAACTTCATTCTAAAAAAATCAAATAATGTAAAAATTTAAAATATTCGTCAATCGGTCCAATCAAAGCAACTGGTTTCCTAGGATGGACCACCTGTTTAAATAACAATAACAATATTATTCTTCAATAGAAATTACGAATTGCATTGGTCCAATTCACACTAGTGGTCCAAACTAAGCAACTTTAAAAAATACTTGGATCTATTTACCGTAATTTTTTGTACTTTCTATAATATAATGATACATTTTTCTAAGGTTCAATTTTCTAGTAAAATATTGCGCTTCAATTAAAAAGACTATAACTGTTTACTAACATGAGACGATATCTCTTATGAAGTTATTGCATCTATCAACTTTACTTTTAGAGGGCGTAGGTTACTTCTAATTCTAATCATATAGATCAAATTACCATAGTGGTCCAATCTAGGCGTCTATTCAAATTTGGTAACTCTCCATTACATCTTCATCCTAGTTCTCTTATTTTATAGTCCTCATCCTAGATTTCAATCCAGTCCTCATTTAAGTCTTCAATTTTCTCAATATCCTAGAGTTCACAAAAGTCCTCAATTTTGTTCTCATCCTAATATACATTATTTTCATCATCTTAATATTCATCCCAGTTCTCATTTAAGTCCAGTGTCCTTATACTAGTCCACATTCTACTCCTCACCCTAATACTAACTAGTCTTCACCCTAATCCTCAATCACATCCCTATAACCGTTATCATCCTCACACTACAAACAAACAAAGCAGCAACGAAGTATAAAATAAACTTGTAACAAAACACAATTAATTGAAAATAATAGAAGCTGTTGTGTGACACACATAAAACACAGATGGAATGGGATGCGCGGGATGAGTAAATTTGCAAAAACCTGTAAATAATAATGCGACGGTTAGAGTGGAAAGCGAAAGTAATAATGGGACGTAATTCGTTCCGCGGAACGACCGATGAATGAATGGACTTTCCGTCTCGCTCTCTCTCACTCTCTATCCTCTCACCATCCGATTATCATTTCATCTCGCTCTCCCACAAACGCAAACTGCACGTCTGTTTCATTTCCTCTCGCGACCATCCAAAATTATTAAACAAATATTTATTTATTTAGGTTCGCGCCGCTACGCGGAATTAGCATCGTGCGTTTTCCCGCATTGATTCTGCAGTTTAATTCCATCGCTCAGCAGTTCATTGCCCAAATTCATCCGACTACTACTACCATTAAACCTCTCTGGTAAACAAACAAACAAACATGCAAACAACAACAAAAAAATCGTCTATTTTTAGATGACATTTTCAGTAATTTCAGGATCGTAAATCCGCACGGCATTGACATTGAATCCAAGCTTCTAGTATTACCACGTACATCGTGTTTTTTTTTGTATATACATATATATATATATATGTATGAAGTTGTACATATTTTTTTTGTTGCTTTCTGATAATGAATTTAATATATATATATATATATATATATATATATATCGCTCTCGTTATTTATTTTTAGCACAGCCAACTGTAGGAATTTGGCAAAACGCGGAATGTTGGTCGTTCCAATTTAAAATTATCGTCGTAGACTCAAGCAAATAATGTTCATGTTCAAAAAGTATTTTTTTTAATGTAATTTTTAATGCACATTCATTACATTGTTTATGACAATTGTAGGAAAATACCAGGTAACAATTACTTATAGTTACATAATAATAGTGCACAACGTAGGTGTTAAGGAAAACGTTTAGGTTGTTAACTTGTCATCAAATTAATTTACAATTGATATAATTACGTAAAATTAAAGTTATTTATTATTTAATTTGTAAGTTTACATTTGTTTGTTTACATTTAATTTGTTTATCACATAAATTTTTAACTATCTCGTTTTAAAGTAGTTTTTAATGAATTGTTATTACTAATATCAATCAATTTATATTAATTATTAATATCAATTTAATTCAAATACTTAAAATATTTCATCAAATATCAATGATATTTATATTAAGTTTTCAACAGCATTAAGTATATACATCAGTTAGTTGCAAACTCTATAAAAGTGTTGTAAAGTATTTATTTTTAGTTCAAATGTAATCAAAAAAATCTTAAATCATGAAACATCATATATTATTTAGTAGAGTGAAGTGTTATATTTGTTTTTATTACATGAGATTATTAAAACTGCATTTCTTTTCCCGTTCTAAAGACCAGACGGTTGTGTTATTAAAATTTCACCTCTAATGAAAATGTTTGGAGTCCGCGTTTATGGGGGGATGGCGATAATGCCTCGGATGTTGTAGCTTTTGGTGGAATTTATTGAGCAATTTGTCTATGTTTTCCTATTGCGCAAATGCCCTCACCGCGTTTAACAAAACCGTTAATTTGCGGAGAAGAGAGACCTTTGCAAAATAATCCAACCAATTAATTTCCCTATCGAACATATTTCTAATTCAATCACAGTTTTTCTTATAATTAGTTACAATTTTATAATAATTAATATTTTTACGTTTTATTCATATTTAAATTAATCTATGCTTTCTCAATGATTTTAATTTTAATTTAGTTGCAAATGCACGTTATTAAATAAACTTAAATTTTGAAATTATATAAATGCATATGGTGACATCTGTGATGAAAATAAAATATTTGCAACTGGTATTATAAGGGTACATACACACTAACAAAATTTTCAATTGCGCACGCATCCTATTAGAATTTCCTAATACTTTTACTTGCTTGCTAATACTTGTTTCTTTTTACTTGTCAAGTACTGAGTAGTTACATTTTTAAATCATTCCATTAATTACGAGGTATTTGTTAAGCAATAATGTTGTTAAACAAGTATTTGCGCTTCCCGTACTTATACATAAATACATACAAATTACTTGGAAAGTAGAACTAAATGAGTTCATTTTAATACAATTTGCTAAGTGTTCAAAGAAAATTATTTTATTTTTTAAAGAAAAACTATTTTTGTTTTTGTATAAAAAGTTGATGTGGGATTCGTTTTTGGTGAGGATTTTCTAGTTTAGGAAATTTGTATTCCGCATCGGCTTTTATATTAGACTGTTTTCTTTTATCTTAGCAAAGTGCCAGGAATAATGCTCGAGAATTAGATTTTCGCCGACACCGTTTTGTTTCTGTGTGCGCCTTCTTCGCTTTCCGGATCATCCGGAGCAGAAATTGCCCTAGAAAGAAGGCAATCCCATTTTGCTGCACCAAAGATAGATGCAGCCACAACGAGCGGATGATAGATCTTCAATCATTATCTCTAACGTCTCTACACAAATACATTTATGTCACATTAAATTGACACAAACAAATTGTCTTTCCGATAAGATTATTACATGCGATTCATATTTATTGAATAAATTAAAGATTCATTATTAATCACATTAACTTTACCGCTAATTTTAAAAGAAACCATTTACATTACTAACGAGAAGCAACTTATCAATAGAATTTTTATGATGCATTCGCATGAAATCAGACATAATGATGACAGTTCATTGACAGTTATGCTGTCATAAGTAACAACTTAAACATTCAGTGGAACCTTGCTTAACGAGTTTAATCCGTTCCAAAATTTCCGGATTTTTACTCGTATAATGAAACATATTAAAAAATACACATAATAAATGCACACAAGTTTTAAAAATGATGAAGAAGGCGAGCAATCAGGGACTTCTCTTCTCATCGTCACTCGTTATGCGAAACGTCGCTCGTTAAGCGAGTCATTTTTCTTACAATTCATTTTGCTCGTTAAGCGAAATGCTCTTTAAGCGAGGTTCCACTTTATTTATATCACTATATTTATTTGCTACCATTTTCGTTCATCATCTAACTGTCGTAATGACAGATAAATCCTGATACATTTTTTAATAATTATACCATTATACGTTTACTTTAAATTTAACATAAATAAAAAAGTTTTTTTTTGCATTCGTTCAAAAATAATTGAAAATTTCCTATTATTAACGCACTTACTGATCTCTTCAAGGGTCGGGGAACTTCTTTTGCCTATAACTCCCAAATATATTCATTTACACTGGCTTTAACTCATTATAACAGTGAATTTCTTTTTATAGATACATATAGATGAGTGGGTATGAATTTAAATATTTTTAATGAATACGTAGAAAAATTTTGATTGTTCTATATCATCATTACCCCCAAAGAATTCACTTTTACCCCATTTGGGGTAATTTACCCCGCTTCGCCGACAACTGCTATAATTGAAAGAAGTATATACTTTAAAAACGTCAATTACTTACATAAATGTTAAATATCTATTTTTCTATAATAACAATTTTTTATCGAACTCTAAGATCATTTCTACTGTATTTATAAAAAGTATCCTTTTATTAATACATTTCTATTTATAACAGAATATACAGTTTTAAATAATAATTTTTATTGCATCAGTTTGCAACATATACAGTAATAAAAAAAAACAAAATAAATAAATATAATTTAAAAAAAGTCAAGTGATACAAAGGGCCATAGGTCTATCTGCCCCGTTTTTAAACATTTTTCTTCAAATTTCAATTCGTATCTTTTATTCTTAGAAAAATAAATGAAAGCAAAATTTTACTGCTATTAAAATTAGCGTAAAAAAATCATGAAAACAAAAGTAGAGCAAGTTCAAAATATTTTATTTAATTGTTAACTGTTGTCTAGTTCAGTGATTCTTAAACTTTTTGGTCCGCGATCTCCTTTTGGACATAAACAGTATTTGCGACCGCACGAAGAAAAACAATCAAGATTGATTTGTCATTATTTTTTTGCGACCCTCCTGGGGTTGAGAAACACTGGTCTAGTTCATTAAATTGATATGTTGAAAATTAAGGTGTGTCTTATTGATTTATAAACTAAGTATTGTAAACGGAATTTAGAAAGAAAATCTTCGAATCAAAGTTTTCCGCAAAATTATATACTTTTTATCAAAAATAATATTATTTTACTAATTTGATAATTTGTAATTTGCAAATTGAAGGTGTTTTAACTTTAAATCAAAGTCAGTTTTATGAACAAATTACTTGATTGAACTGTATGTAATTCAATATATTGAAATTAAGTATGTTAATTGGTTCAATGAATTTAAACGTTTTACCACAAGTTAATTGGTATAAGTCGCAATGAATGAGTTTAATTGCACAGAAAGAAACGTAATAATATATGGTGTGCAAATGTATTAATGAAGCGCGGATTACAGCGTGTATACGTTTAGGTAATAAAGATAAACATGCGTCAAATGTGTACACAAATAAATATATATATATTTATATTGAATGTGTCGTAAAGTGTGTTTTAACGACGTTTATCAATCGGACGGACTTGATTTATGTGGAAACAATTATTGACAGATGTAACGAATTTGTCTTGGCCGTGTTTACGGGGGGATGTTGAGTACCGCCGCGTTGGCTCAATAAAATTTGTGAATGGACAACCTTCAATTAAGTGAGGGTGTAAAAGCAGAGCTTTCCGGGATGGAAATGTTAAATAGTTATAATAGATAGATAGTGTTGTATCCTTCCATCCATCCCCCATTGTTCAGCGATTGAATAATTCATTAAACAGAAGACCATTATCTATTTATAATGCGGTTTTTAGCAGTAGCCGACCAGCCCAGGTATACACACACATACACCATATCTCCTACTACTACCACTACTACTACAAAATGGAATCACGTAGTAACTCTCCAGTCCCCCCATTATATTTTTGGTTTTATTGCGTTTTCATTCATAAAAGTCTGCTGTTGTTCTCTCGCCGCGTGCAACTCCATTGGACACTTCATAAACACTCGAGTAAACATACCTACTACTACTACTATTACTACGACTACTACTATACCGCTGCCACTGTTTACAACTGCCATTACGTATGTGTATTTAAAAAAATATATATGTAATATAATGTAAATGCCGTTTAAGTATTAATATCTTCGAGTTTAATGAGTGTCAATGTCATTAAAACTTCGGCGGCAAATTGCGTTTACAATCTAAGCACTTTTATTTATTATTCAACGTTGCATTCTTTTTTTATTTTTCATTATTTATTTACTTACTTTTTCCCTATATTACGGCTCGTTTACATAATAGCGCGATTTGATTTTTGTATCGTAATATTTATTAAGTGCAGTTATGAATAACAGATTAAACGATGCGATAATTGCTTAAATACATATGTTAAATGTATCGTTTCATGTATGATTTACAACCGACAAAAGAAAGTAAAAAAAAGTAGTAATAATAATATTACATTTCCAATTATCATTGTTTTTTTAGATTCTTAATTGAATAATTCTAAGTTTGTATCATTGCTAATTCAATTATCATAGATAATAAAAGAAAACTTTTCAAAAGTTTTCTTTAAATTGATTTTATTTATATCGCGGTATAAATAAATATTTCGTTTTTAAAGTAAATCCACAAGTAAGCCAACATTAGTTTCATCAAGGTAGACATAGCTAAGGTCAGCACAAGATACCACCACAGGCTAGAGAATCAATGTTTGTTATTTTATATGTGAAGTGTGGTTGCTGGATCATCTCTTCATTACGTCCTTTTAATTGTCCTTTTTCTCTCTCTGTCTCTTATTAACCAATTTGTAAAGCTTGATATTTATGAAAGATTGCTTTAATAATACACTCGTACAAATTTTCTTCTAATTATTATAATAATTAGCGTAATTTGCATTGAAAATGTAAAAAAAAAGCAAACAAAATTTATGAAAGTAAAATAATTGCAAACATTAAAACAATTATGTAGATATGCAATTTGTGCAGTAAATCAATAAAAATTATTTTTATTTTACGATTTTCTACATTATCTTTCATATTATCTAAAAAAATCTTAGAACATTTGTGAGAAACCTGAAAAAATTAAGTATTTCTTTTATATCAGAGTTGAAAAGACCTTAATGGGGAAAATATTGTATACATTATACTTTTAAATATAAACCGCATAAAAAAAACGCACAATTTTTTTTTCGAAATTTTCATAAATTCTTAAAAAATACGTCAAAGATTTACGAAATACATTTTAAAAACATTTAATTTCTCATATGGAGAAATTTTCAAAATACATAATTTACTGCTACTCGTGATAATCCATCTTCTTGTGATGAATTGGTTCAAAATCGACTACCATAATCGTTTGAGCAGGCTGTACATATGCACACTGATAGAATGCATTACAATGGTACCAACGCCGTTGGAATTGGTTGGATTTCATATACCGTAAAAAAAAAGACCGCACAAAAAAAGGTTTTACTGCAATTAGCAAAAAAATCATGCAAATATTAGTTGGAAACACAACAATTTAATTAATTTAACACAACATATGCTTTGATTTTAATTTATTTTATATAAAAAAATAAACTTTGGAAATTTTTGTAAAGTGATATTTTTTTAACTAATTGTTTAAAAAATATTTTATTTCATTTGATTATTTGCTTCGTATATCTCGAAATTCTGTATTCCAGTCAAAATCAAACAACCAGCATTTTTTTTGTTGTTTCAATATAGAATATCACTAAAATTTGTATACAACTTTGTTTTATATAAACAATAATTTTATATAAAAATGTTGAAAAA
Source organism: Nicrophorus vespilloides (assembly GCF_001412225.1). Taxonomy (NCBI): domain Eukaryota; kingdom Metazoa; phylum Arthropoda; class Insecta; order Coleoptera; family Silphidae; genus Nicrophorus; species Nicrophorus vespilloides. The sequence continues at coordinate 730,373 of NW_017100099.1, read as the reverse complement.
AAAATGTGGAACCCTTTTATTTGTTATTTAATTTCTAGTAACATTTAATAACACTTACATTTCTTTAGAAATATGATTTTTTTAAATCCAATTGTAATTATTTTCTTTATAATTAATAGTAGTAAAGTAACATTTATTGTGTGCATATAAAAACGAATGTACAGTGGAATCTCGCATAACGAGCATTAAAGAACTGATGACAGTAGTCATTCTAATTCCATCTTAGTGTTGTTTGTGATCACACACATTTTCAAACATGTGTTCGGTCATGTTATTTGTGATTGCATGTCTCCGAATAAAAAGCCAAAGAATTAAAATAACAATAGAAATGAAAAGCAAAATAATTAAAATGCTTCAGCATTAGTTTATATGGGAAAAATTGTTTCATACGAGTAAAAATCTGAAAATTTTGGAACGGATTATGCTTGTTAAGCGAGGTTCCACTGTATATTTAAAATATTGTATAAATAAATATAATTACAATACAATTATCATAATATTTACATTTGTACTTTTAAATGTAGGAATATGCGGTGCCAGACTGAGGAACGCTGAAATAATGTGACCTTGAAATAAATAAATAAACAAACAAAATAAATAAAAAAACATACACACACACAATTACGAGAATCTAAAAATACGGCTTTTGGTTTCATTCATAAATGCGTTCGAGCGAGCGAAAGACATAATATATTGTGTATATTTCGGGTGTTCATAAATAACGCATTATGCAAATGCCGAAAATAAAATATCGCGCTGTGAATGGGAAGAGGCAACAGAGGTAAACTAATTTCAGGAATTTGTAACGGATATAAAGAGAGAGTATGTATGTGTGTGTGTGTACATACGTGTTTGTAGTGTGTGTGTGGGTGTTCTTTTTTTTTCATTGTTACTTTACAATATTAAGATTATGTTTTGATGGACGTAAACTGCTTTATGCAGTCTTTAAGGAACAGGCAAGTATCACTTGTAGGGGCGTTAAAGTGGGCATTAAAAATTGTGTAAGGTTATGAAAATAAATTCGCCCTTTACGCTTTATTTGCGCGGCAATGTTGACTTCTTCGTTCTCTGCTCGTTCTTGGTTTTTATTTTCATCGCGTTTAGAAGAAGAAAAAAAGGGGTAAGTTGGGTCGAGGGTTAATATAAAAGTTGAGAGTGAAAGTGTCGAGGAAAGCGCCACCACCTTCCTCCTCATTTCCATTGTTGCTCTCTCGCCTCGTCCTTCCTCCATCCACTCTTTCTCTCTCCTCTGTTTTGCTCGTTTCATTCATCCCTGGCCCAGCTGAAATGTCGCTTCAGTTTAAAAAATATGTTTTCACGTTCAAGCGCGTCCGGGCTTTAAAAATATATTGCACTTTTTATTGTTGCTCGAAAAGCTCGGCTGTAGTGAAACAAAAACAAAATAAAAGAAAGTAAAAACAAAATATGGAATGTATAACAAAAGCAATGTGGATGCATGTCCTGTACGTAGTGAGTGGATTAAGTGTACCAGTTTCGCTCTCACTCCATCGCGCTTTATCTTTACGATCCAGCTCTCTCATTATCTTCACCGTATATTAAATCTGCATAAATCATCGTTCGCCACTTACCAACATCATTTAAACAAATTTCATAAGCTTTCGTGAGATCAATTTAAGTACCACTTTTCTTTCTACAAAATAAAACACTTTTAACAACTTATTACATAATTATTAAAAAAAACTTTTATGTAGTCAATATTTTAAGGATAATTAACAAAACTCATTACGTAGATATTTATTTATGAAGTTATTTTTATTTCCAAATAAATAGCTTCAATATATTTATGATATGTCAGTTATTAAGAACGAATGTCTTATATACATATTTCCTTGAATATAAATCAGACTTGCTTAACCTGTTTCTCGTTGCGATCGATTTTTATATTAAGGTACGTACTCACTAAATAAAACTTATACTTCCTGTACCACTGATGCACAATGTGATTTGATAAGTTAAGTAGCAAATCGTCTATAGTGTGTACGCACCTTTATATAAATAACGGTGAAACGGAGATAAATATTTATAGTATTCACAAAAAAAACAATTGAATTAAGTCTATCAATTTGAAACGTTTAATAATAGAAAAGTATAAAATGAAAAATCTGTATTTTATACAGTTAAAAAAAAAGAAAAATAGAGATTTGAGAAGAAAATTGTTACTAGTTTTAATATTTCTTATATTATTCATAAATAACATATATATTTTTATACAATATCAATTTATATGAGAAATCTCATTACTAGTCATTGAGTTCTTGGAAGAAATTATGATAGGCTTTTAATTTAAAACAAATAGAAAAAAAAATCTAAATCCGTGTTCCGATTCAATATAGTCCTGTTTGAAATTTAAAATCAAACTAATTTTAATTAAGGAAAATTATCCTCAAGATTTTGAATATATAAATATTTTTTTTTTCTCCTATAATCAAATCTCTTTCTGTAAGGTTCTGTAAGTCCAAGATATTGGCGAAAGCGTTTACCCAGACTATGCGGGGTATTACTGTATTACAAAATATCTTCGACTAAAGTCTTTCAGTTTGAAACAATATGATGAATTTTTATTTCAACCGTTTTACAAAATTTTTCGTAGAAAATTGTCTATAAATTTAAGTTTATTTATTATTTATTTGAAGCAAGTGTGCTTCTTGATGTGTAAAGGAAAAAAACTGAGTCATTAATGACTGAGAATTAGTCAATTTTTTGTTGTCCATGTCATAACGACATCAAAGATAATCGAACTGTACCAAGTCTTATAAAAATATATATTTTGATCGATTTTTTCCTTCTTTACAATCAAGTCTCTCTTTGTGGAATTATTATTGTATGTATTTAGTTCCTCGATTAGTCCGGTTTCAAACAGTGACGGAACCGAGTACCCGATTTTCCATATATGTATAAAATGTCAGTAAATATGTAACAATATCCTGTACATAATTATTTTATTAAAAAAATGAAGGTTGTTTGACCTGTTTTTCGTAACAATTATTTTTTATATTATTGTATAAACAGATCAGTTTTATTTAAATTTTTGGTAGAGGGTTATTACCGATGGTTATGTTACAATCAACAAAATTAGGAAGATCAATGATCAATGTGCTTTGTCAAAGGCTCCAAGTGCTGCACGTGATGTCTGTGTCCCAGTTTGAATTGGCTAATTATTATTGTATTAACTAGATTGCATATGGGGATGTTCGGAATGTAGATCATCTCATGGTCCCTGGGCAGCTAATATTCTAAACAGGGAATTGCTGCAAGTCATTTCATCTATAAATTAAAAAAATCTATGTACTGTAATAATACCTCGCATAGTGCGGCTTCGATTAGTCCGGATTCAAATTAATTGAGCTAAATAAAAATAAAATCTATAAAAGTATACAAAATGATATTTAGTTCCTTCATTAGTCTGGTTTCAGATTTGCAGAAGTTATTACCCGCACTATGCGAGTTATTGCTATATAATATATATGCAGTAATTGTAACGATTCAATCACTAAATTATTAGATTTATGGTTACATAATCATATATTCAGCGTTAAAATTTCATAGAAAAATAATTTAAATAAAAAAAAACTTGTATTTAAATTATTAATGAAAATTAACATTTCAAAAAGAAGTAAATAAAAAGTTGTTTCTTTATATACTTATGCTATCATTAATTTACGTCTAGTAGATAGGAAATAAAAGTTCATTAATTATTTTAACTTTTGTCGGATTACACCGAAAGTTATGTAATCCTATATTTAACGGTTAAAGAAAAATCTCCTTAACCTAATTCAAATCGCCTTGGCATAAATGAACACAGCCAGAACCTAACCTATTTTTACACAAATTTCACGCATTATTTTCGTCTTACACAGAAGCCGTGTGTTAAAAGAAAACAGTGTAAAAGTTTATAATTGTATTTATTTCCTCAAAGTCCAGGTAATTTCAGTAATACAGAAACCGTATCTGATGACATTGACAACTGTCAGAGTTCTTCGTGTTCAGGTGCATGTCAACAATAGAAGAGCATTTGTTTGTTATTGTCGTGCTTTTGTGATTCTCCCATTGATGTACGTTTATTGTCGAAGAGTTTCGCGCGCGAATTTCGACCGTGACCCAAAGAACCGTCTCGTTCGCCGTAAACTTGAGGTCTCTGACGTTAATGTAAAACGCGTCAATCAAAATCCATAATTTCGCATCTGTCGCCGCAGAGAGCATCGAGATTTAAATCTTTACAGCATAAAGCGTATTGTCATTGCGTGCATTCTCCAGTCACGACGACCTCAACATTGAAAACAATTATGAAAGTGAATTGTAATTGGAATAACAAGTTTTAAGAGATGCTTAAAAACAATATTTTCTTTGTAAATACTAATTACGAAAAGAATTTAATTGAATAAGGAATATCGATGGAAGATTGTATAGAACAGTGATTTTTTGTTAAGAACGCGAGCCAAAATTGGATCACGTCATATTTTTTTTGGGTCGCGAAATGACAGCTGTCACCTTACGTCAAAGCGAACAACTGCTGAAATACTCTTAACAATGGGATCACAGTACAATTACAAACAAATAAGTCTGGTCGTATGGCAAAAAAGTTGAGAAACGCTGGTACGAATCATGTACAACTATTTTTAATATGAATAATAATCAAATAAAACTTTTGCATTGTTTTAATATATAAAGTAATTATTTATAATTATATTTTTTTAAATATATTGTATTTAATTAATTATTTGAATATTAATAATAGGTTTCATAACTAGTAAAACATATTTTGTTTATTTTTAAATTCACAAGACAAATGTTTCAAATTCAATTAAGAAAAAAATTTGATAAAAGGTTACCTTTTACCTCGCATAGTGGTTCCGCCTACATCCTGAACTGTTTGAAACCGCACTAATCGAGGATTGGTTTATATACAAAAAAGAGTCTGTACAATATTTTAAACAAAAACAATATTTTATATATAATAAATACTATATGTGTGTACTAATTTTTGAAAATTCGTTTATATTTTTCTCAATTACAAATCCATTTCATTTGAAATTTTCAAATCGTACTGTAGTAAATCCATACTGATCCATACATGTCGCATTATGAGAGGTATTATTTAGTTTTTTTATTAGTCCGGTTTCAAACAGTCCCACACAATGCGAGATAATGCTGAATTTTGGGAATCTGGGAATAATATATTTTTATTTAATTTCTTTAAATGATATTTTAGCTCTTTGCATATGTATTTTTTTTAATTTGTAGCGAATTAATGATATACATGATATAACTAGAGCCCCACGTTGTGCGCCAAACTACATTTTATCAAGATACAATTGATGCAATAACAGTGATAATGTATGTAAAATAAATAAGGAAATAATGGAACGTGCTTCAGGGATAGATGCAAATGAAGTTAAGATGCCGAATTGTTTGGCTGTGCATTGAATAAGGTATATATAGTAAGTATAGTATAGTAGAATTTTTGTGCGTCGTGGTGAGATGAAAGGAAGTGTGATAAATAGCGGAGATAAAAGTAGCAGCACACAAATTAATTATTCAGTGTTTATCTGAACTATCCTGACCTAAATTACCTTGGCCAAACAAACAAAATGCCCCCGACCTAACCTAAGCCGATGCACCTTGACGCAATCGGAGCGCAATCTCAGAAAACCTAACATTCCATTCCGCCTGTCAAAACACAATCTACCGATTTATCACAAAACGTCGGGCGCGAAAGTCCAACTGGCCGGAATGAATGAAACCGTTTCCGTGCCGGGACCGTGCGAATATGCAACCATCGCTGAATCTGAAGTCCATCTCTGAAGCTGAAATTGAAGAGCTAAAGCTGAAGCACGAGATATTAAAGAGGCAGTGGAGAAGCAAGCGAACGTTTCCGGATTCATCAAGAAATTTGAATACTCCGATTTTTTCTTATATAGATGCAATTTTATCTTCCCGAAAAGGAATAAATGCAAAGTGCAAGTGGAACATTGCATAATTGTTCCTGGTCGCAGGAACGAAGATTAATGACACGATAATATTTTGATCCGCACAGTTTAGCGCGTTTCGCTCGCAATGAAAACACATATGCACACACACACACACCTCCGGCCGCCGTCGAAACCGAAAATAAAAACGATAAAACCGAGAGTGAAAATGATACAAATATAATTCAGCAAAATTTACATTTGGATTTTATGCATATTTATGATCCCGGTTCACGTACATATTTTAACGTTGAAACATCGTCGCGCGCGCGCTTTTTTTTTTCGTGTCACAGCAGTTACACCTTTTTTATTTGTTCACTCTTTCTGCTTCATTGTCGACACTTGATTATTGACTTAATTTGACATGATTTGTCATTTTTTTTATTGCAAATTTGCGATATGCTGTATAACATTTAGTGTCACAATGTGTCAGCATTCATTTGCCAAATCGACAAGTATTTATTGCCACAACCCACCATTGCCATAAATACACCAGTTGCGTTCTTAAGAAACAATTCTTGAAACAAAAAATTACATAAATAAAAAACAAACACTTTATAAAATTTTAAATCAAATTTATATGAAATTACGTAAGTACAATAATATGAAATGTTTGTAAATGTGTTGAATTCGAGATATTTTGCATTTAAATAGAATATTGATTTTTATCATGTACGATATAAAATATGTTTTATATATTTATTAAAGCAGATTAAAGATCATTTGTTCTGAAATAATATTTATGTTATGTACAATTATTTTATAAATTTTCAGAAAGCTCATGATTTATAAATATATATAAACCATAATCTTGTATATATAATAAATTAGTTTTGCACTAATAAAAATATATTTAAAAACATGATAAACTTTAGTTTGATCTGTTCAAATTCACTATAGTGTGGTTTAAAATTTTCAAAACAAACTCAATTTAAATTGAGCAAAATATAAATAAATTAGTATACAATTTTTATTATACAACAATTATTGTTTTTATCTCTTTATACAGTCAAGCCTCTTCTTGTGCTTTATTTACTTTCAAGTTTATAAAAAAATATTAATAATTTTTTTTTCTTGCACAAATTTCTCGAAATTTTATATTTTTTAGAATATTTTTCCGACGGTCTGATAACGAAACTTCGATATAACGATGTCAGTAATTGTCAGGAAATATTGAAATTTATTGGAAAGAAGTTACTAGGAAATCTTCAAAAGAAGTTTGGCGAAAAATATGGCCAGAAAATGAAAATAACTCCTACAAATTAAATTATCCCTTCAGCTCAATCAATAGGTTTATAAAATGACGATCAAGAGGATGGTAACAAGTTGTTCAATGCAGAAGATGATGTGTTTATAGTGGAAGATTCAGAAAACCTTGTTAGCAAGGAAGATAAAGAAAATTTTAGCATTTTTTTATTGTTAAACAATCAGCGTTAAATTAAAATACAGTATTATTTTAAATATTTAATAAATAAATTCAGAATTTACAATGAATTATACTGATTATCCGATTGCAGCTTTAATTTCCTAAATATGAGATGAATTACACAAAGTAATGTATTTTTATTTAAAATCATGTAATTAAAACGAATTTATAAATAAAATAGTCGAGTATCAATTGTTGATTTGTTAACAAATACTTTTGTATGTGAATTGAGTCTCATGTTATAATTTATAAATAATTTAATGATTCGATGAATATCAATGAATTAAATACAGGTATCCATCCCCCGGCTTACTAACTAATTCCGTTGCAAGTCGAATTTCTTCGTAAGTCGGGGGAATTTTAATAATTTCAAAATATACCTATCGTTTATCATGGTTTTTACTTGTATATATGTTAATTTCCGTATTACTGACTCCATAAATTTGAAAAAATATATTAAAATAAACAAAATACATACTTTTTATTGTAGACATCATAATTATTTAACAAAAAACGACAAAACAGATAGTACATCTTCCAAAAATATTATATTTTATTAAAAAAATTATCAATTTTTTTTTGGACAGTTAATTTTCTATCACTATATGTAATAAGTTAGACTCCTTGTAATAAGTTAGAGCTTTTATAATTTTGTTCGTAAGTCCTGGTGTTCGTAAGTCGGTGGATACCTGTACTTGTTCAGATTAGATTAAATATATTTAAACATATTTATTGGCTCAGGACTATCGACCGACGTCTTTCCACCAGAAAACTAATAATTTATTGGAAAAAGTCATAAATAAACAAGTAAAAAGTTAAAATAAAAAATATATTTATGTTACAAAGATCTATTGATCATAGGTCTTTATTCCCGTTAATTATTTTTTTAATCCATTCGGTTGTTAGCTAATGGCTAGTTCTTAATTATTTTTTTCTTATAATTATAGTTTTATTACTAGAACTAATATTGTGATTCAATTGAAAATCTACAAATTGAATCTTAATAAGCAAAAAAAAAACAATTTATTTAAAGTTCAAGAGATACTTAACAAATCATAATGGGATTAGATGAGGAATCAACTAATGTAAAGAATTTAGGTAAGCTTGGAAACATCTGTTTTAACAGAAAAGAGAATAACAACAAATCGTTTGATAAAATTTACAAATTATTCTGAAAAAAAAATGATTTAAATAAAATAAAATGACAATTTAAAGTTATTAATCATTGAAATTTTCCTTTTTGACCAATTGCTCAAACCTTAATTTTTCATTTTAATCTTGTCATGTCTTATTTCGATATAAATTTAGAAATTCTAGTTTTATGAGTTATTAATCTAAAGTAAATCAATATGATAACTTTAATAAAGATATATACAGCAATACCTCGCATAGTATAGCTTTGTTCAGTCCGGATTCACTATAGTGAATAGTGAATTTGAATTGAGCATAATAAAAATATATTAGAATACAAAATTCTATATAAATTATCGTATTTCTTATTCTATTTTTTTTAAGTTAATTTCGTCTTTTTGTGTTTTATTCTTAATGTTTTATTCTTAACAGTTTGTTTAATACCGGATTGTGTTGATATCGTTGAAACCGATTATCCGCACTATGAGAGGTATTCCTTTATTTACTTTTATGTTATGAATATTAAGAAATAGTAATTTTCAATGTATTGAAAAAACTGTAAAATTTGAAATAATTTTACTGTTATTGAAAAGCAATGTAAAAGTTTTCTAATAAATTATAGTCTAATTATGAGAGATACAAATTTGGGAATATAATTATAAGTAAATCCACGATTATTATATGAAGGATAAAACACTTAAACTTCTATTAATGATTGGAAATAATAACCAGAACTTTTTTACGTTTTATTTGATTATGTGTTTTATTGAAAATGTATTAAAATTTTCATTTTGTTTACGATAACTTAAGTATATTAGGAATAAATGGATTTGACTTGGTGATTAAATATTACAAAATATTTAAGACTTCTTACAATAGTTAAGCAGAGCGCATCGCGAATTCCACTTGAATTAAAAACTTCTTTTCCATACTCTAATCAAGCGTATGTGAATTTACTATATCTATAAGTCTTCACATATGCGATATTACTTAAGAATGTTTTTGGTTAACTGTCATTCGATGAAACGAAACAAAAAATCGTATTCAAGGCTTCTTTCCATCGCGTTGCGGTATTAAGACAATCCAACAAAGGCTTCATTGTTGGATTTGTATATATTTACAAGCGTAACGTTCGGTGCATTTTCAAGTTTCTTTTTTATTTTTTTAAATAAACGAAAAGTAACGTCAGTCGACAAATCGAATATGTTAGAAAGAACATCAGTCAGTTTGGCAATAGGAATGATAGGATGGATACGAGACAGTCTACCTCGTAACACATTCGGTTCCGTGCATGTAACGCTTTTCGAAAATCCGCCGTATGACGACTCACGTCACAAAATTCGTAACGTTCTTGGGAATTTCGTTTCTAACGATGTAGAAAGTTTGAGGTTACAGTTATATAGCGTTCACGCCTTCGTAGAATTCAATACGTATACAATTCACAATGGAAATATTTCGAACTCGCTTAGTAGTGTAGCGTCGATGTTCCTTTCTTTTTGTTGCTAGCTCTTTATTTAGCCCCTCTCTTTTATTCTAAATTAAATTGACCAATCGAAATAAACATATGAGAATTATTTGTTGTGTGCATATTTCATAATTAAATTTTGAAAATTATCCAAAAACTATATTTTTATTATATTTACAGTCTTAGTTCGTAAGTGAACATAATACAAAAAATTGTACATCTATACCTTGTATAGTCCAGCTAATCGATTGCGCCAATATCCTGGCCTGTTTGAAACCGGACTAATCGAGTAACTACATACATACAAAAACTAACAACGCAGAAAGAGACTTGCCTGTATAATAGGCAAAAACCCAATTAAAATATAGTTTAGATATCATATTTTCAAACCGGACTAATTGAAGCCGCAGTATCACGCTTAATAGCGTCTATGTTCCTTTCTTTTTGTTGCTAGCTTTTTACTCAGGCCCCTTTCCAAATTAAGTTAACCAATAGAAATAAATATATGAGAATTATTTGGCGTTTGCATATTTCATAATTAAACTTTGAAATTTATTGAAAAACTATATTTTTATTATATTTACAGTCTTACTTCATAAGTGAACATAATACAGCTATACCTCGCATAGTCCGGGTAATCGATTATGCCAATATCCCGGACTGTTTGAAACCGAACTAATCGAGGAATTACATATATACAAATATAATCCACACAGAAAGATATGTCTGTATAAAATGTAAAAACTCAATTAAAATTTAGCTTAGATATCATATTTTCAAACCGGACTGATAGAAGCCACGGTATCTCGCTTAGTAGCGTCTATGTTCCATTCTTTTTGTTTCTATCTTTTTTATTCAGCGACTTTCTTTCCAACTAATACTAACCAATCGAAATAAAATATGGCAATTATTTCATAATTAAATTTATCGAAAAACTATATTTTTACTATATTTACAGTCTTAGTTCATAAGTGAACATAATAAAAAAAATGTACAGATATACCTCGCATAGTCCGGATAATCGATTACGCCAATATAATCTTTTAAACCGGCCTAATCAAGGAACTATCTGCATATAAAAATAAACAACACAAAAGAAGTCTTGACTGTATAAAAGGCGAAACTGATTACTTATGTATAAAACTAATATTTTATATACTCATGTTTAGAATTTATTTTTATTTTTCTCAATTAAAATTTAGTTTAATTTTCAAACCGTACTGATGGAAGCTCAAGTGTAATACCATATTACTATTCATTTACATTTAATTTCATTTGAATAAATTTGTTACTAAATTATTTAGGAAATATTTCGAGTGTTTCGATTTTTTTATTATTACAATAACAAACAAAATGTAATAATCATGACTTAAGATTTTTGTATTAAGATTTAGTGTGGTATGATTTTGTGCAATTAAAATAATTAATTGGATGCGAAGGGCGCCTAAGATGCGGGCTAAATGATTAAAGCAAAATATGTACATTATTGGTTGAGTACAGTTTATTTAACTAACGAAATTTCAATATTTTGGTGTTTTTTTAGAGTGATATCGATAGTTGTTTACAACAAAACCTCGCATAGTGCGGCTTCGATCATCCATACTGATCGAAGCCGCACTAGTATAGTCCGGTTAAAAAAATAGTACACAAAATTATTTATTTATACCATTTACGGTATTAATTCTCTTTTTGTATGGTTTTTATATTCATTTAGATTAGGCCGGTTTCGAACAGTCCAGAATATTGGCTATATATTGGCAATAGCTTTTGTTTCAATATAACGAATTTTAATTTTTTAACATAGTGTGTTTTAATATAATTTCACGTTCAAATTAATTAAATGGTTTAACGAATTCAACTCTATTATTTCCATTTGAAAAAGCAACCTAATAATTTATAATTGTTATTATTAAATGCTAGTGATTAAAAAAAACATAATTTGATGTACTTTACTTCTTTCTTTGTTCAAACTTATGTACTTTTTATATGCAATAATTATTTCTATTAATTATTTATGTTATTATTTTACTGTATACATTTTTTTTTATCAAAACTATCACTTCGGTTTATTAAGCTAATAAGATACATTTTTGAAGATGAAAAGAAATAAAATGTAATTCATGCTTTTATTTGGTATAATAGCTCATGCTACTTTAGTGTGAAAGTTAGAGTAAAAAATAACCATAGTCATACTTCAGTTACCTCTGATAACAGAGCTCCAATATAACGAAGTTAGTAATTTTAATTAAATTTAATTGAACTAGAGGAAATTACAGCTATTTTTTTTGGAAAACATATACCATTAAAAACATTGATAGCTTTTGGAAAGAAGTCAGTAAGACATGATTAAATGAAGTTTAACAAAATATGATCATACGTTTTAATAAAACACGAAAATAATATCCAAGAAATTAAGTTATCCAGATGGCTCAATCAATAAATTTCGAAAATGCCAATGAAGAAGATGTCAGACATTTATTGAATGCAAAAGTTGATGGTTTATCAGTAGAAGAATTGGAATACCTTGTTAGCAACGAAGACAAAGAAATTCTTGCTGAAAAATGTGAACAACCAATGATTTGTAAAGGTTTTTTAATTACATTGAGAACGTTTTATTTTTTTAGTTAAAATAGGAAGAATTGTTAATGTTTAACGATGAATAACTCCGTAGCCAATTGTTAAATGAAAGAGAAAAAAGCACAAATGATAAACTTTAGACACATACTTTAAAATGTGACTGCATTTAATAAAACGTATATTTGTATAAAAGTAAGTTTCGCTTAACTCAGTAAGACTCTTGAAATGCAACCTATTCGTTAATCAAGGTAAAGCTGTATAGTAAAATATTTTTTGAGTATGACTTAACAAAATATATATGAAAAACTGTATATTAATCACAATTTGTAATATAGAGATTGATCACATTCTTGGAATATGTTTTTTAATGAAAAACCCTCTTTCATTCAAAAAATTCTTTTAACCAGTACAAACCCAATCTTTGCATCATAACACTTCTAAGAAATTGTTGATTTCATCCAAAAATATCTAAAAACAGATATGAATTGAAATTTATTACATACTCTTCATTAACCAAAATCACAAAACTATCAATTTGAAATTAATTTTATAAATTTCTATTGTCAATTCTGAAATCTATATAGATTTACAAATTTTAAAATGTATTAGCAAAGTCAACATAAACTGTATCGAAGATTAGGGGAAAACGGAAGACTATAATATTACATAATAAACTATAGTAGGCTTTAAAAAAGGATGTAACAGAAGAAGGTATCGAAATAAACAGTAGTAGATAACAAGATATTCTTGATTGGTACATAAATGTTGTAGCCATAAATCTACTTGACAACAACTTAACAACCCAAAGACTGAAACATTTCTAACCGCTGGATCTACCTTTAAACTTCCTTTCATCAAGATCTACCCTGTACATTAATATTATGTAACTAAATGAAATTAAGTAATGGAATGTTTCTACCATTATCATAATAATTTACAGCCTCGTGTAGTGCGTGTAATCCAATATCTCAGACTGTATAAAACCGGACTAATCCAGGTACTAAATACATGCAAATGAATTAACTATTAATTGAATGTATTATTTTTTTAGATTTTATTTTTCTCAACTAAAATTTAGTTTATTTGGAAAATTTTAAACTGATCTAAACCGCACTATGAAAGGTATTGAGAATAAATCATTTTTTGTATATAATAATAACGTGATGATCAAGAAATATGAGATATTAAACATCGGCAACATTTGTATTTAGTAAATGCATTTATTAAAACTAAGTTATTACTCTTTAAATCTAGATAATGACAACAATTTCTGTTGTTTCTGTACATTACAAATTAAAGATCAAATTGAGATGTATTATTCAAAATATTACATCAATTATCATATGCATAACTAATGGGATATTTGTATGTTCATTTCACGAATTTTTATTTTTGTTAATAAAAAAAAATCAATAATTTTCATAATAGTAAAATTTAACAAGAATCAGAAAGTATATATTATTAGAATATACTGGAATATACATTACTTTCGTGGACGTGGGTTTAGGAATAGAATAATTCTAAAAAACAACGTTTTTCTCTCTACAAATCTGAATATGTTTATGGTAACAAGGACACAAGTTGAATGAGTTTCAATCAAGCAAATGCAGTATTTTTCGTTTGCGAATAAGTTTTAATAATATGTCGATGATGATCCGTGGAAGGGAAAATGAATGAGTTGCTTGCAGCGAACCGGATATAACGAGGTATTAAACATTCCACGAAATAAACCACAGATTTTGTGGCTTCTCAGGGCATAAGCAAGAGGTAGTGTGTATGAAATTTTTATAATTCATGAAATTCGTTGAAGTACCAATAAACAAAACGACGCTCGACTTTATCTTGAATGTCAAAAAAAAACGTCATCAAAGTTTTGCTGGAATCGAAAGCGGTGTTTCGAACCGGAAATCGATAGTACAGCTTTCTAGTCTTGACATTATTCAAAGCAATTAGACAACATTACTTTGAAAAGGAAATTCATTATCAAGATATTATATAGTAATCACAATATAAAAATGTTAATTAATTAATTAATAATAAACAATTAATGTAATAATTGCAATTTTAAATATTTGGGATAAACAAAAACGTTTTCCATGATATATCTCATCATGAATATTACTATCAAAATTGGATAATTTTGTATTCATAATTTTCCAATGTAAAATAAATAATATTTATTTTCGTAAACTGTCCAGAAAAAATACTAAGATTTGACATAATTATTATTTATATCACAAATGAATGATTGATAATTACCGAAAGAGTGACAGGAAAGGGCTATTAACATAAAAAATAAAAATCATTTAATTGGTATATTTTTAAGAAAAGAGTTTGACAGAAGGAAGAAGACAAAATTACAATAAATAAACAAATGTAATAATATAGTAAATACACTTACATGTCGTTTTTAATAATTAATTGATATTAATTAATAGTGCTGGACACTTGAGATAATCATAATTTTATTTATGATAACTTTTATTCACAATACGACTACTGAATAACTAATGAATTGATATTGATTTAGTAGTATACGACTTTTCAAAAGAAATGTCATTTTTAAAGTTGACAGTAAATTTACTTGTTTATAGCAAATATCAATGTCAATTGCAACAAATGAATGTCCGATGTTACTTGTTATAAATATAATGTGATTTGATTCAAATAAAAAATGTCAAAAGCAAATAACAAATGGAGTCCGATTCTCAATTTATTAAATATTTTTATTGGACACAATTATGACCAAAGGGATATCGATCAAAATCTTTGCGTCCTCAATTTATTCATTTATATTCATATTTTTAACACAAAATATATCATTCTTTTATGGACTTTGCAAATGTTTTGAATTTGTTTAAAAATAATAGGAATAATACAACATTTTTTTTTAAATGTAAATAATTTGAAAGAATATTATAGAAATTTTTAAAAATCTGTAAAAAAAAAAGCATAAATAAATTGGATATAAATTAAATAAGTTGATGAAATTTAGAAATGAATTATTATTTATTGTGTCTCTTAAGGAATATACTAATAAAATTGATTAAAAAATGTGATTGTAGATTAAATTTAGAAATTTATTTGTTTATAGTTTTTTTATTAAATGGTAAAAATAAGGATGAAAAAATTGAAATGAATATATTGTTATTTATAATGTTGTTTAAAGAGTTTTGGTGGCGTGTGAACGAAGAAGGTTCTTTGAATCACATTCCTGTATGAGTGAGTATTGATTTCGTAGTTCCAATTTGATAATTCGACCAATTTTTTTGAATTCGTTAGAAATTGTCGAAAATTGTGTTTGGTTATTGGCGATCTTAATGTCGCGTTAAATTCGAGAGGGAAAAAAAAGAAGACAATTGATGGGTTATTTGGGAGGGCTGATGGAGTGGGTGGTGGTGGTTGTGATGTTGGTCAGGTGGAGGTGGGCTGTGTTGGGTTGTAGGTTCGGTTGGTCGGTGGAAGTTGTTCTCGGTACCAGCGTTGGTTAATCAATGTTAACAAAATCCATAAAAGTTGCGCTAACGTAGAGAGCAATCGCTAACTTATTATCAATTACTGTGACTCAGCCGTTCTGGGCCGGCTCAGTATTCAACGGCGCGCCGTCTGTCTCGTTCCCGGCCGACCTCTCCCTCTATTCCGGCATTCGGGTTGAATATTGATCCGGCCCAAGTGTGGTAACGCCGGGTCGTTCGCTATCCCCACCGGCGGCGCGTCCAACACACCGAACGCCGCCCCCGCCGTCCCGCCTCGCCACCGCCGCCGCCACCGCTCTGACGCTCCGCATCCAGCGCTCTTCGTTCCCTCTCCGTCGCACCATCGTCCAACATCCATGCTTTCCGTCTCTGTCGCACCCGCTCCGGTGACGTCACCGTGCGCGCGCTAGGCTACACTGCACTGCTTTCACGGAAACCTACCGTCGTCCCTAGTCTATTTCTCTCGCACAGTCGGCCAGACTGAGTCGTCGTGACGCTCGTCGCTGCAAACAAAGCGGACGACGACCGCCGCTTCGACGGACCGCTGCGCTAGTTACATATAACCATGGAATGGATAATTTCGAAACTTCTACTCTGTATTTCAAGCATAATAATGGAAATAAGATAATCAAAATTTGCGCGTTCATAAAGCCCGCCTAAACATCCAACCGGCATCCCTCAAAATACCAACGGCCGGCCCAAAAATACCCCAAAAAAGTGGTGCCACCCCGACGAAAAAAAAAAGAAGATTTTTTTATTCTTTTTTTTGCTCTCTTCTACAATTCTCCCCGAGGCCTTCCCCCTCGTGCATTTCTACCCGCTGCTCGTTTTTACTCTCTTCCTCTTCTCTCGCTCTCGCCCTTTCTCACGGTTATGCTTTTTTCCTCCTCATTCCAAATAAACGCGTGTATTACGTCGTCCTCTCTTATATATATACATACACATACCTACAAACAAATACTTTAGAATGGTCAATTCTAGTTCTGGTCATTTTATTTACTACTTTATTTAGTAATAAATTTACAAATACGGTTTTTAATAAATAATTACTATGAAATATTAACAAATCATTAATTTCATATATGAAGCATCAAAATATTTTTAATAAATTATAACAAAAATATCAACTTTTTTTTAATTATATTAATTTCACTCACTTGTTTATTTTGTGTCAAATTTACAAATACGGTTTTTAGTAAATAATTACTATGAAATATTAACAAATTTATAGTTTCATTCATGTATGAACAAAAATATAAACTATTTTTTTGCATTTTTCATATAGTTATTTTTTTCTTCCTAATTTCAAATAAACACTACTTACTTTATTTCGTCCTCTTTTATACATACACATAACTCACACACAAATACTTAACGAGTAATGGAAACATAAGAATGTCAAATTTAGTTTTGACAATTTTCTTCTGTATTTGTACCAAATTAAAAAAAATATATAAAATAATTACTAAGAATATTAATAATTTGTTTATGTCATACAAAGAATATCATTTGAAAATTAAAAAATATCTTTGTAAATGTAAATTATTATAATACAAATATAAACTATATTCTTTCATATGGTTATATAACAATAACTCACATAGTGGAACGGATCCAGATACATTTCAAATAAACTAAATTTTAATTGACAATTTCATTTTCTGCTGTTTTTAAATCCGCGATTTGTCCAGTTTCAAACAGCCCGAGAAAAGATTATGCGAGGTATTACTGTATATTTTCTTCCTAATTTCAAATAAACGCGTGTATACTACGTACTCTGTTATATTTACATATCCCGCAACGGGTAATGGAAACTTAAGAATAATCATTTCTAGTTTTGGTCAGTTTTTTTATACTTTAATTCTCTTTTTAAAACAATAATTATTAAGGAAAATTAACATTTATAATATTCAAAATATGAATATAAAGTTTATTTAATTGAAGGAATTAGAATTATCTACATTTACCAAAGTGAAATACATATATTAGTTAAATAAATAAAAAAAAAATACATATTTATAATTGTTAAAAAAATATTGCAAAGGGCTACTGTCCATAGGTTTGCCTATTTGTAGTATAGTTAAATTTTCTTTTTTAGGTGTCCTACATTTGGACGTTCGTCTATAACGAATCCACGTGTATGTTTGTTATCACTCAACATTCTAATTAAAGTTTACACACATTTATCAAAATCTACTTTCCACACTTTTTCAAGTAGTAGTTGATTAAAGTATGTTTTTTAATTAAAATATTTCTAAAAAAAAGATTGTTACTACATGAAAAATATTGTTAATACATGAAAAATAATGAAACTACAGATCTTAAAAGTTTGTATAACAATATTGTAATTATCATTGAAATAAGTTTTTGTCTCATTTTCAAAGAATGATATATTCTGAATGAAAACTGTTCCGAAGTTAAACTCGCTCGACTAAGTGCATACATACATATTTAAATAAGTTTTCAAGTTACAGCGACATTGAACTTGCAGTTTTGGCTTAATGTAAAAATTGTATAATAAATTTCCGATTTCAAAATAATATTCATTTGCATATTACTCTCTGTAAAATAAACAAATATTATGATTAATGTTCAAATTAGCATTAAAATAAATTTTCTTTTCATTCAATTTCTTCTATACTTCTAGTTAAAAATATAAATTGTGAATATTTGTTGCTAAAAAAATGAAAGTATTAATAAAAGTAACTTAAAAAAATCTTGAATAATTTAAAGAATTATTAATAGTAGTACTTCAAGAAATCTTAAATAACAATTTAGATTCCATAATTTATTGCTAAAAAGATGCGTAAACACTACACGACATGGCAAGAAGAAGGTAATGCGCGCGCATATCTCATTTACCTCAAACTTACAATGTTTTCATTCTTTTATATATCGTTAAAAATAATCAAATCATCGATATTTAGCAATTACTAAAATCTATGATTTTTATTTAATATGAAAGTTATAAATAATACTAGCGTGAGTGTCAGTGTTAATGACACAATTAGACACTTCAGTAAAACGAAAATGATGTGCAAATGGTAACCTAGCATAAATACAAATAGTATTTCTACTGTTTCATTAATTAGTAAATATTGGATCGATTATGTGAGATTGCCCCAAATAAAAATCGCTTAAAAATAATTTGGATCGATCACGTTTAATCACAGAAAAACATATTGCTAATAATAATCTATATACATATACTATATATTTATTTTCTAATATAGTTGCCGTAGAAAATTAAATATATTGACATAAATTTATTTAAGTTGTTATACAAGGACATACATTGCATATGTCACCGAAATATTTGATAACCAACGACTACCAACTGTAAATGAAAGCACTAGATATTAGTTGGTACACCTTACATACATTAATGTCTCATGAGACACATGGTGCGGATGCTGTATTAAGTAGATGCAATATGCAAGACCTATGTATAAATGCGTGATTTAAAAGAGAAGATAACCGAGTGTTGTAGCTGTAGACAAAAAAAACATAGTGCGCACAGTAGTAGCTATGGTCACTTTGAATATAATCCTGGTCACGCGGCGTATGCGCACACCGAAATTAATTACAATAATTACACCGTTCCTCTTTCCCTCTCACTCCAAACAGCGCGAATCTCTCCATCCTCATTCGACAACATATTTTTAAATATTGTAATTCCCGTTTATCGGGGATGTACGCGGGAAAACACCAACAAAAGAAAACGGGAACAACAACAAAAAAAAGTCCAATGATCAAAGTGGCCACAAATCAAATAATGTCAAAAGTTCATTTCATTTTGTTTTGCGTATCCTCGCTCTATCCCTTTTCCTCTCTGTTTGTCCCGCTCTCTTCTCTCGTTCCTTCCCTCTCTCTATTTCTCTCGCACACACACATACACGCTCGAATCTATCGCTCTTTGAAACAAACAAACTCGTTCTCTCTCGTTTCGCTCTCTCAGTCGCATGCATTCGAACGCTTTGACTGAACACCGCTCATTACATTTCTGTTTTCGAACTGTCAAATTTATTATAATCACAGCCTACAAAGTATTTACTAACAATAATGCCCCATGTATTTGGTGCGTTTGAAAAGTAATTGATGATTTTCTATAGAATATTACCAATTATTTATTTCTCATTTTACAATTTTCATTGTTATTCACCTACCGAAAGGCTACTGTCTACATCATTCGGTTCTTCCATTAATGATGAATTAAATAAAATGCAAATACTTCGCAAATTTACAAAACCTCGCATAGTCCGGGTAATGCGTTTCGTCAATATCCCAGACTATTTGATCTAAATACATACTAAGTTGTCAAATGGATCTATAGTGAATCCGGACTATGCGAGGGTTTGCTGTATTATTGACCGCAGTCATAGTAAATTTATCATCAAAATATACAAATTCATAAACCCAAAAAAAGTAACAATAGTTCTAAATAAATAACAGATGGACAACGTTATTTATTATTTTAATTTATTTAATTAAAAATGATAATTTATTGAAGTAACCCTCGATTTGGAAACCCACGATTTACGTATAAAATATAAAAATAGAAATTATTTGTAAATTCAGAAGTACTTCACATAGTCCGAGTAATCGGTTTCATCAATATCCCGGACTATTTAAAACAGGATTAATCAACAACAAAAATTTAGTATGTTTTGACAATTTCAAACCGGACTATAATGAATCCGGACTAATCGAAGCCGAGTAATTGCTGTATTTTGTGTTTTATATCTTCGAGATACATCTTGAAACGATATATAAAACATGTGTATATATCATATATGAACCGGATACCAATTGTATCTTACTTTTGTATACTCAAATAACATTAATATTTGAGTGAGCTAATAAATAAATCAAATGACTGAAAAGTGCAGTTTGATGCATATTTTAATCAATAAACATATATTTATGGCATTATATTTTAATTTTTTAGGGTTTAAACATGCATATTTCATTAAACAAAAGTGTTATAGTAAAAGCGTGTACATAGAAATTGGAATCAACAAATATCAACAAAATATTTATTTGTATTGTTTTAATGTTCGTTTCATTCAATATTTTATAGATTTGTCAAATAATGTAAATGAAAAAAAAATGGCATTAAACAAATATTATTGTGAAATGAAATGTTTGGATGTAGTGGCATAAGTATTATTAAAAAAAAAAATTAAAAATCTATTTGTTACATTTTGCTGTTTTAGTTATTAGTGAGAGACTTTTGTTACCTATACATAAAAGAATCAGTATAAGTAAGTAAGTATAAGTAATAAAACTTTAATGACAATATAATAATTAACAGTAACTTTTGTAACTTTATTCATTTTAATTATAATATTTTTCATATGTTCGAATTGTAATATTTCTTCTTTGATTCATAATTGGATTATAATATAAAAAAAAAGCTTAATTAACTTATTTTTCCCAATAATAATGTTTATAATTACATTTTTGGACAATCAAGTTGAAATTATTTCTTCTTGCGTTAATGCACAATAATTTCAATTTCATTACACGTACATAAAACGTATTTTTCATAAATAATTACTACACACATTTCATTCTCAATATACAGCAGATTAACTATAGTTTAGTAACTAGACTAAAGAAAATTGAATAAAATATAAATAAATTCTAAAAAAGTTAGTAGACAAATTATTTTAAATGACTGTTTTTGTTTTCTACTTGAGTTCAAACATTCTGTATATATTTATTAATATTATTGATATTTGAAACTGCATTCAAATGTCAATTATTCTAGGCTTTATGCAATTACGCACCGAAACGTAAGCCAATTATTCCTAGTCGAATCTTTGGGGCTTTTCTTTAAGCGCTAACAACGAAATAATGTCAAAAGTTCAATTCATTTTCCTACACATAAATGTGTATAGCTACGTAACGAAATGATAGATGATGTCGGTTATAATCAAATGATATTTTGAGTCATAGCGTGTTACAATTCTTCATTTGTCTTCAACTTATTTGATAAATAGTCAGAACACGCATTTTTAATATTAGTATTATTTAGAGTTTCTTGAATTTTATTTTCAAATTATTTATACAATTCTATTAATAATAATTATTTATTAACAAATTGATTTAAAGAAATAAATATGGATTATAAAAAGTAAAAAAAAAACAATAATTCTATATAATTAACTATGTATATTGATTATTCGGAAAATTGGTGATCATCCTCATTTCAGTAAAAACAATAAAAAATATGTTCATCGTAGTTCTTTGGAAACATTTTAAATATTGCAAGGTTTTTGTTAGTAGTCAGTGCTGTCCGGCGAGGTCATTCATAAGAAAACAAAAAAATAACATGTTTCGGACACATGTTGTTTACGTTGCCAGACGAAGTAGGTAGGAGGTGCTAAAATCTCTATTCCTTGTACTTTTAACATGTTGTCCATTATTTAAGTACACGTTAAAGTTTCTCGTGTTTTGTTGGAACCTCCCTTAACGAGCACCTCGGATAACGAGCATTTCGCTTAACGAGCAAAATGAATTGTAAGAAAAATGATTCGATAAAGGAGTGACGATGAGAATAGAAGTACCGGATTGCGCGTCTGCTACATCATTTTTAAAACTTTTGAACACATATTATGTGTATTTTTGAATATGTTCCACTATACGAGAAATCCAGAAATTTTGGAACGGATTAAACTCGTTAAGAGAGGTTCCACTCTAGTTTGTTTTTTATATAATTTATTGAATTTATTGAGCAATATGAAATGATGTAGTTAAGTAAATATTTTTTTTATGTCGTATAATTATATTCACAATCTATTAATCAATGTCAACATTGAGTAAATTGAAGATCGCGGTTGACATGAGGTAGGTAATCTTTCCTGGTAGATAGTTACCATTATGATGATTTTTAACTTTTAACTTGTCGGTTAGCTGTCGTCTTGTAGGTTAACTTCAGTAGTATATTGATGCTCTGCGATTCAACTATTTCCTTTGACTGTGAATCTGCTGCTATCCTTAATACTGTCATTGTCCATCGACTTAGCTGAAGGACCATATGCTGAAACTCATTCATTTCACTGTTCATCTGTGATGAACGATGGCCCTATTGCTCAAGCAACGAGAGGGCTTACAAATGGCCTGGCTTGACCAGGATTCGAACCATTCGGCTATTAGTCGCCCTAAGTAAATAATTCTAATAATAATTATTATATACACACGATTAATTAATCAAATAACTAATAACACTTTAAACCAAAATAATTTTGCATTTGTAAAACTGAATAAAGATCAGTTAACGAACAGTTTGGATTGCGAACAAATCGGACAACGAACACTTTTCTGATTTGTTATGGTAACTGTCATCTTATTGACGTTACTATTGGAAGAAAGTTGAACAATTCTGAGCGTAATTCAACGAAAATTTATATATCTTAAATTGTATTCCAAATCAATACAGTTATGTGACTTTTGATCAAATCAATGAATTAAAAAAGTAAGAATACTGTTGAGAAGTTGGGTTAATCATTTCTTTTTATAAATTAAAGTAAAAATTACTTCAATAGAAGTTGAAAACACTATATGGTTACTTCGTGCACAACCGTCGACTCATGTTGCAAATACTTTCGTACAGATAATTGTACTTTACCTCGCACATAATCATGTACGTATTATCGAACTTACGTTAAAATGATGTAAATTTACTGAAAATTGGATATATTCCAATTTCGAAAAGAATGTTGTTGAATCGACTGCAACAGTTATTATCAATTTGTTATGAGTTTACCCTTTCGATTGACCATTGATCAAATAGGTTAGTATTGTTTTAGTAACAATTCTATTTTCTTTGTATTATATGAAAAGTAAATTATTCCACCATATTGTTTTTATATGTGTTACATATGTACTGTTACTAAATTATTTATTTTTATACCAATCCCCTCAATGCCAACATTACAAAACCACACGACAACATGTATTGACAGCATTGAATCATATATTGCAGAAAGTGCTTGATCATAAACTAGAGTTGTCATATCTATCGACTTAGATGACAGTTGATGTGTCAAAAGTTTTGAAGAACAATAAACGAATCGATCGTATTATGTGTCTGGGTTACATAACTACTAAATTATTTATTTTTATAGCGATGCCCCTCAATAGTAGCATTACAAAACTACACGACAACATTTAATATATCAGAATTTTTGCGCGGCGCAAGTCAAAAGATTGGTCTTGCTAATAGTAGTTTTTCTTCAATTTTTGCGATGTCGCGCGGAGCACACTGAGTTTATGTGTCAAAAGCTGCGAAGAAAAATAAATGACTAAGATATTATTGTTATTTATGTGCGTTGCAAAATTACGTATTTATTTATTTTTACAGAGATAGCTACAAGATAGAACAAGAATTGCTAGAATTGAATTATAAACAAAATAAAAACGAATGCTTGATCATGAATTAGAGATATCAGATCTATAAACATAGTCAATGAAGATGTCAGTTGATGTGTCAAAAGCTGCTAATTTATTGTTAACTGCATATAATTACCGCATACCGATGATGAAGATTAATGATACGAAAAACATTCTCAAAAGAAAACTGAAAAAAAATAAACCTCGGTATTTCTACTACTACGAAAGAGTGCTTTCCACACCATCCTTATTAACATCACCTCAAATTCATACACATACAACTATTTTTTTCGCTATTCTCCGTCTATACTCTTTACCATCCTTCAGTTTTCTCTTTCTCTCTATGTTTATTACATTCTAATTCCTTATGTTAATTAAATGATAAAATGCAAATCGGTTTTAATTCGCCTGGGAATGCCGGGAACGCGTAGAATGGGGAATATCAATGGTGTTCAGTTAAAGGTCGAAATAGTGGAAAGGGAAATTGTTAAGAAATCAGAGATGAGAGCGAAGTTCGCTCCAGATAACGCCGGCTAATTAATTTACGAACAGGTCTCTCGCATATCCTCACGCATGCGAAGCAAATAACACGACCCGATGTGCCCTTCCGGCATTTTTACCCGTGCAACAGCAGCAGCAGCAAGCAACCTTTCATCAACGTCAAAACATTGTCAAAACTTTCTGTTAACTTATCAAAACAATAATTATATTTATCGGGCCACGTTCCGACGAACATCATTCACTTAACAATTCAAAATCAAGCAGACAATAACTTTAAACTTCTCTTTTTTTTTAGAAAACTTGAAATGTCCATTCGCTTTATGACCTAAATAAACCAATTATTTTTATTTAACGTAACACAATAAATAAAAATATCTACAAACACTTCTTAGAATCGAAGACAATGAAAAGTCATATTCTAAGGATTCTTATTATTGAAAAACGACGATTTTTTCTAAAAAAAACTAATAGAAATCTTAAAAAAAACAAACGTATACTTATTGGTGTTGGCATTTTTCTCTGAGAACGAAGATTTACATAACAAAGTAGATAATTCAATGTAACGAAGTCCGAAATTGTTCTTGGAAACAAGCCACAAAGAAATGAAGTTAGGCGAAGAATATGACCGGAAGTTGTACTAGAAAAAGACAATAACATCCAAAACATTAGATGTCTAGATATCTCAGTCGATTGGTTTCAAAAATGATAAATGAAATGTATCAATTACGCCATCTACATTAAATGTCAGTAAACTTATTGCATAATAATTTACTAAGCAAAGTTAATATTATATTAGATAATACTCAAACGGATGACCATTCCTTTTTGACATTTTGAAACTATAAATATATGAATATTTCAATAAGATAATTATAATAATGTTGTATTATTTAATTTTACTAAATTTGTACATTTTTGTTTATGTCACTAACATGATAATATTGATTCTACGCAGTACTTGCCAAGTAACATCTAGCATACTAGTCGCATTGTGTGAGTTGTAAAAATAGACAAATTTCTCAGTTTAGTACATTTTTGTATTAGTAAGTAAGTTTCTAAGATAGTGTCATTCTATTTAGACCTAGTTAATCCATACCAGTCATCCATTCACGGTTTGCTCTTAACCTACGTTACTTAAGTTATCAATAATCAGTTACACGTTAGTCGTAATTGAATAATTTTGGAATAAATATAAATGATGGCAATTATTCATATCAAAAAAAAATACAGTTCGAACATACTATTAACATAAAGTTCAAAAATTGTAAATAAATATTATTTTATTGATGTATACATTTGGTAACTGAAACCATTGTACATGTACATACAAAGTATTCATTTGCCAGAGCTCACATACCCTCTATCCTCGCATGCGGTCCACTAGCTTTGAAGTTCGGTAAAATCAAAGCTTTGGTGCACGTGCCGACATCAAATTTGTAAAACGTATCAATTAGGATAATGAACGAAATACCGAATAAGTTAATAATTAGGAACGTTTATTATTAAGTTACGCAAAAGTACTGCGAGATTTATTATTAATCATTAGAAAAGCGAATTTTAATATAATTAAAATTAATGTTAATGTTAATACCCAAAATGTCAGAACTTTTTAACATCAACATAATTATGAACATTCATAATTTAAGTGAATCTTAATCATGTATAATGTAATTTAATAATATTTCAAATATTTTTAAATTTTGTAAAATAAATGTTGATAAAACTTAATTGGATTTTAATTGATGTACATAGTTTAATTAATATATTGTAGTTTATAGTTATATAAGAATAGCTTAATTCTACACGTTACCATAGAGATAATAAATCAGTCGATTTGAACTACTTCAGAGTGAAACAAAACGTGTAGTGTGTATTACTTATATTTAGTTCACTTTCTCCGAAGAAAGTATCGCAGATATTTGGATCTCGGCTGAACGAGGAATTTGCAATGCATGAATGAAATCCACTGTATATACACTAAATATAAATATATATGTGAGTATTTCGATGTACCCATTCATTTCCTTTCCGCCGGTCCCCAAGGGTATATCTACATGTTAATCAAATTTTCTTTGCGTGTTGTACACGCATTGATTAAATGTTACATAAAAGCGAAACCGCCCCCATTCAATTCCGAACATTATTGGAGTGCATTTCGCCAATTCAAAAGATGACACAGATCATGATTATATAACAATTTTGCTTTCCAAATATTATTTTGCTCAAGTATTGTTGAAAACTTAATTGCCTTAACTTACTGAACTAAATTAATCGAGTGTAACTGACTCATAGAAACCCTACTTAATATGATGTATATTTACATTATAAAGTACATGCAATTAGAAATCGTTTCTAAGTTAAATGTTAATAATTACGGAATGTTGCTTCGCAATTTTCAAATTTCTTTTTAATATTAAATTGGCGTTTTCAAAGTCTAATGGGAATGAATAATTTTGAATAAATTGGGGAAGTATATTAGCTGAAAGATTAAGTTAATTGATACAAAATTATGGTAGATATCAGAATATTGACTTTTTGTTGTTTATATCTTAACTTCTCTAAAGATTAAATTATATTTTTAAGAAGACTTATCGGGTTAAAGAACTGTAACTGTCTCGAATATTCATGTCAACGAATCTATCGAAACGGATATATTCACTGAATACTTCCTGCCTATACCTCAACAAATTGATTAATCGCCTATCTTTGACATCGAATCAAACCGCATTCCAATCCAAATATTATACGATCCTCGCGCGCGCTTCATCATAACCGCCCCGAGTATTTGCACAGAATTAACTGCGACGATTAAAAATTAACGGACGATACACTAGTACTTTTGTTCATCCTCACCTTGCCTTCGACGTTCTCTCTTTATTTTCGCTTTGGTCTCGCTCCGTTCTTCGCTAATTAGTGAAGAATTTAATATAAGCCAGTTAATGGGTTAGGCCGGAAATCGAACCCAGTACTCCGGGGTTCCTGTTCCATTAACCGTCCGACCAAGACAGTTGTGTCGATTTTATCGTCGCGGGGTGAGAAACTGAATTCCCCCGACGAACGCATGAAAGGAAGAAGGAAAAAAAAATAATAAGAAAATTCCCGAAGCGGAAAATGTCTCACGCAGAAAATATTAATATTTAAAAAAAGTTATACACTAGAATCCTTTAATAGGTTAATTGGCACTTAAATATTACTTACATTTATCTGGAAGATCAATTAAGATTAGTATAACCAAACTTGCGATAATGGTACAATCTCCAATTCACATTCGAATTGCTCAATTAAGTATGCAGTGAGCGCCATAAAATTATATTGTATATTATTATTTACGATCCTTGTTCAAAGTAACGTACACATATTCATACGAACGTACAACGATGCCAAGTGACATTATTTCTTTGTGTGACATATGTTCTAGTTATTTCTTTATAATGTTTATATATTGTTTTAGGAAACAATAAATAACATCGTAGTCTCATTGATATATTAATCTATATTGTTAAGTATATTTCAGACAAAGAGTACTTCATGTATATTGTTCAACAATATGGTTTATTATTTAAGTTTTCGTCCGAAGTAAAGTACGAAAATGAATATGTACGTACAAAGATATCGAGCTATATGACATATTTGCTAATCATTTGTATTATTATTTCTATGTCGTTTTAGAAAACAATAAATAACACTGTAGTCTCGTTGATATATGAATCTATATTGTTAAGCATATTTCAAACAAAGAGTACGTTCTTATGAACTTCAAATATATTGTTCAACAACATGATATATTAATTAAATGTTTGTCCGAAGTAAAGTACAAAAATGCAAACGAACGTACAAAGATATCAAGCTTCATGATATATGTGCTAGTCATTTGTTTTATTATTTCTATATATCGTTTTAGGAAATAATAAATAACATCGCACTTTCTCTCAAATATAAATGAAATGTGTATATGAACATAATTCTGAAATAGTGTACGTTCATGTGAACGTCAAATATATTTGTTGGTAATATTATATGCTTATTTACGGTCTTTGTCTGGTGTAACGTACAAAAATTTGTACAAACATACAAAAATGTCAAGCGACAATTTATTATTTATATTTCTCATTTTACATATCGCAAGCTTTTGACAAAGTTTGGCATCTCGGAATACTATACAAAATAAAGAAGAACTTGCAATATAATTATTTTAAAACAATAAAATCATACCTCGATAGTAGAACAAACGTTCTATTATGTTCTATTAGGTAAAAATGGAAAATACATTACTTATATACAAAGTAATACTGAAACCAATATGGACGTTTGGTATTCAATTACGGGGAGAGACCAGTAAATCAAAAATACAAATTATACAAAGGTTCCAATCACAATGCCTAAGAAATATTATTACGACTCCATGGTTTGTCAGGAATAAACAAATACACGAAGATCTTCATATAGATATGGTCGAGGGTGCAATACCAACATTTAGTAGTAGATACCAAGATAGACTGGAGTCACATACATAATGTTCTGGCTATTGGCCTACTCGACAACAGTGAAACCACAAACAGGTTGAAGCGTTGCAAACCTCTAGATTTAGTATATAGATTTAAGTAATTATTAATGTTCAAATCATCATAATGTCAACCGCGATCTTAAATCTCATTTTAGGGCAATAAATCAATAAATAATATTACAGTCTCAAATTATGTATAAGCATATGATTCTGACAAAGTGTACGTTCATATGAACTTCAAGTATATTTGTTATGAACGGTATTTACAAACAATATGATGATGGGAGTGCACTGTCCGGTTAACGTACTTTCGCCTAGGATTCATAAATATGTCTTACTATACGCATAGTATATGTTAACTGACTAGTACTGATAAAGTTTGTTACCTTCTTATAAAATTAATTATTTATTTTATATTTTACATTATTTATTATATAAATTAAATGAAATAATAAAATTTAGGAGTGATGGTAGGCGCATCAGAGATTTATTTTACTGACAAAACATTTCTAACCTATTTGAACATGTCCATCAATCAAAATGCTCTTGAAACTATCTCCAAAGTGATGTCTAACAAAGTTGTTCTTGGTTTACTTAGAGGTAGTAAGACCAGTGCGGAATATTTACTGCACGCTCCAATACATCTGAAACTTTTGTAACGCACGTGATTGGATATGCGTTTAACTTGCATCTAACGTGTATATGGAATGCGTTGCACACGCGTTAAGTTCTATGTAAATGATGCTACCATTTAATAAGCATCGGTAATATGTCAACAAAAGAGAACCAACGTCTTAATTTGGAATGTATGTTTTGACCAAGCAATTGGTGATAAAAGCTATAGTTATAACAAGCGACAATAATAGATTAATCAAGCGTGAGTGTTATTTGCTATATGACAAATTGTGAAACATTTTTATTGTTGTTCAACAGCTAATTAATTAATTAGGTAGCGGTTTTGGTGCATAACGTCAAAAAATATTTTAGCTCTATAATGATAGAATTTAGCGTTAAAGAGGCTTCGCGAATTGGCTTAAACCGTGCTGCATTTAAATAGGCATTTCTGTATTGTATGGTGAATAATTTAATGTATAATATTTCTCATAAGAAAAGTGACTTTAAAAATTACTATAAACTGGAAGAAAACAAGTTTACTACTGCTCCGGCAATGAGCCCGTCTCTCTCCATCCTGTTGAACCGGCTGCAGAAACTCGTATATATAGAAATATACACACATATACATGCATGCATATACACTCATACTAAAAATAAACGCAATGAGCGGGAAAGACCGAGGGGACCGAATGAAAATAAGTAGCCGAAGCAAGCAGGTCGAGTGAGAACGCATCGCGAGCCGAATTCGAATTTGCCGCGAGAAAAACGACGAAGAATGCACACACATCGAGTTGGCGGATGCATCATAGATAGGACATGTCCTCTAGGGTGGATTGCGACAGTAGTTGGTTGGTAGGTTTGGAGTGGAGCCCAGGTTGCGCTCTCTCAATACAGAGGGCGGTTATTGGGTTAATCTATTTATAGGCGGTTTCTGTCCGTCCTCTACGTCGT
This sequence comes from Nicrophorus vespilloides, assembly GCF_001412225.1. NCBI lineage: Eukaryota > Metazoa > Arthropoda > Insecta > Coleoptera > Silphidae > Nicrophorus > Nicrophorus vespilloides. The sequence continues at coordinate 699,343 of NW_017100099.1, read as the reverse complement.
TGCAGTCGTTTTCGAGAAACAAGAAAAGAAAAAAAAACGGGAAGGATAAGAAAAAAAAATCGAGAAAACAAGAAAATTCCGCTCGCAATTGCATGTATTTATTCTTGTTCCTTCGGTGTTATTATCATCAGCGTAGCTGAAAAATTATTGTTTCATAATGTATCTCTCTGTGTATCGCATTCCAGATTCTTGTTTTAAATGTTACCGAGCTGCCGCCTCTCGCTTCCATTTGGTTTGTTGTACAACAACACCTTGCATTTTCATAGATCAATCGTATAATAATTATATTACAACTACATTTTTTTGGTATTTATACGTTCGTGATATACGTTAACTTCTCACTCTTAAATAATAAAAGAAATATAGTTACCAGTGACCATGCTTCAATGTCAAGCTTTATTTCAAATGACCTAAAAGTAAATTCGAAAAAGAGATTTATTTATACTTCATTTTGTTGAATTTTTGTTTACTAATATAATAATGTAATTATTGCAATAAATATAATTATTATTTATATGTACCATACACAACAGATTTCATACTACAAAAGGAGTATCAATATAAATTACAAGTTACAAATAATAAAAACTATTACGAAATTTTTTTGTATATATTCCTCGATTAGTTCGGTTTCTATCACTAATTTCAATACTATACGAACTATTACTGTATTTTCTTCTTTAAAATATTTTTACACATAATAGATTAAACCAGATCATTTTTGATACATTAATATTTGAATAAAAACAAACAATTTGTTAGTTATAAAAATTAAATTAAACTACAATTCATATAAAATTGTTTAGCGAATGTACGTTAATCGAACTGTGAATGCATGCCGACTTTTTGTACAGAAGTTAGCTTCGTTCGCACGAACGTACTCACCTTTCATATCAACGTACTCTCATAAGAAATAACATTTACTTTTTAATAACGTCACATTACTTTTAAAGAAGTCAAATGTACAATAAAAATATTTCGTGTTTTAAAAAATATAGTTGATATATTAAAGTTTATATGATAAACTGTAACATATCAATGTAATCTTACATATTTTTAATTGTAAATTTTGTAGTATGATATTGAAGTTTTAGGCCACCCAGTATACTGAACAAAACAAGGGTGTATCCATCGAGTTCAACGAGAGTGGGAGAGGTATAATCGCAGCCCCCTATTCCTCACTTGAAATCGTCAATGATACATACATATACAGGGTTGTTCGCAAATGAACTCCACTCATTTCCAGATAATTATGGAACAAATTTAATCAAATTACAATACAATAATTTAATTTTTTAAACGACACTAAATAAAAACGAATTATATTGTACATATTTATTTATTTATGACTTGAAAGCGAAAGAAAAATGTATCAATTTAACTTTTTTATTATTGTAATTTCATATATTTAATATATATATATGCAAAGTATTTTTTTATTCGTTTGGTAACCTGATTAAGGGTTAATTATTTTGCAAGCTAGAGAAAATTGAATTATACTATCTCTTTACTTTGATGCTATGCTTTTAAACATGAAATACAATTACATGGAACTTTGTCATTAAAATATAAGACAGAAAAGATTTGATGGATCTTACAACGAAAAAAATGTTTTTTTTTTATTATAAATATGAATTAGGAGGTTTTCCACTCTTCTGACTATTTGAGCCTTAAAACGTGTATAAATATAAATTTAAGGATTTATTTCCATTTATATTTATTGTTTAATAATATTATAAATACTTATGCTATACATTTTTCAAATTTTATTCACGCAATAATATATACACTGAAATACCTCACATTTACGGGTTACGCCAATATTCTGGATCATACTATTTAAAACCGCACAAAAAAAGACTTGAAAAAATAAATGATTTTTGGGTATGTTTTTCATTTTTCATAATTAAAATTTAGTTTAGAAATTATCATACCGGTTTGTAGTGAATCCGGACTGATCGAAGCCGCACAACAATTATAACAAAAACATAAATAAAATATATTTATTAATATATATGTTAAGTTTATTTAGAAAACTGCGACTTATTTATTATTTTTACTAATAAACTTTTTTTCAAAAAATAATACTGCAAATTACATTTAATTTATATATTTCTAAAGTATTTGTTTTTAATTTTAGTTACATAATGATGAACATATATTTAGTAAACTTCTTTTTGTTATGTATTACTTTTATTAATGATTTAAAATATATCTGTGACTTAGAAATAATAATAAGAAGAACAATAATTAAAAATTTGATAAAAATATTATTTTTTGTTAATAATCAGAATTTTATTATTATTGTCTTTTGTTATTGCATGTGTTTTTAAAATCTATAATGTTTTGAGTACAAAGCGCACTTTGATAAAAAAAAAGTCAATTCATGTGATTACCAACAATACCTTCTATATTACGTTTAACTATAATATTACTGTCATTATTGAAATGTCACTATTTTTATTTCTTATGACAAATATTGACCTTCTTTCATTTTTTAAAGTGGTTTTATTTTAATGTTTTCTGTTGAAACAAGAACGAAGATTTTCAAATTTATAAATAAATAGAACTATGAATTTAAAATTATGAATATTATGAGGATAAGCAACTAAAACATAGTCTTTAATATATTTTTTTATAGAGTTATACATTTATTGTATAATTAAAAGAAATGTTTTTGTAGGTTAGAGAAAATTTAACGTATAATTTCGTAATGTTTGAGAATGAGAGTGTGGGGTTGAGGAAGAGGGTTGGGGTTGCGATGGTTGGAGCGATGCGGCGCGGCGAGCAGGGGTGGTCGGCAGCGGCGGAGGAACGAAAAGAGGGTGAAAATATAGATTTTCGGAGGGGGCCCGGTGCTGCTGCTGCCGCTGCTTCTCCTCCTGCCTTCGCCTCACTTCAGCCATCCACGAAGCCGCCCCCTCACCGAAAGCGCGTAATTTGCGCGCCAAAAAAAAAGTCGGCGTCTCGTAATTCTCGAAATGCGTTGTGGTGCCTCTTCTACGATGATGTTTTTTTTTATTACTATTATTTTGTATATATTTTTCATCGCGCGAATAAGAATGAACATTGCTTTCGCACCAGAAGCATCGCATTTTGATGATGTTTTTACTAGTTGAGGAAGAAATAAAATAAAATACGCGCCAAAACGCATGTGAGCGTACACGGAGGAGAAGGAGGTCTTCGAGTCCTTCGCAATGGTCCTTGCATGTACCAGCATCATCGTCGTCCTCCAGTCCAAGCTGCCCCTCTACAACCTCCTGATTACCATCCTCCTCCTGTTATGACTCTACCTTTCCTTTCCTTCTGCTTCTGCCACACAGGTTTTTGTCGGCGCGTCTTTTCTGTGCCAAGCGGTAAGCATGGAACGGTCGAATGAACAACAGATGCCGAGCGGCGTGAGAAAGAGGAAGACGACCATACCAACGCTCACACACTTCAACAACCGGCTGTGCTGCACACCATCAAGGCAGACCTCTCGTACACTTATGTTAGACTTTCAAAAACACAACCAAAATACAATAATATTTACGAAACCATTCATTATTTAAACAATATTAAGACTTTTATGTGAACTACTATAATAATATCCATCTACAAAACAATAATAACTTCTAAATAAGTTACTTCAACATATAAATTATAAATTTGCCTAATTGAAATGAAAATAATAAACAAATCTTGACTTATTTTCTGATTTAGTCTATATTATTGGTAACGCAATAAAAATTATATTCCATAATTAATACAAATTTTTAATTTTTAAAATGTTTTTAATTGTATTGAAATAATATTAAAATGCTATTGGTAACTTCATTACTACCTCATGACGTCTATAGAAGACTCCTTAAAATATTATCAAATAAGTGCGGTTTTAAAACCGGGTTATATTGAATCCGCACTAATCGAAGACGCTATATGCGAGATATTGCTGTACATTGATATCATTTTTTGATTGCTATACATTTTGCAGATAATAAATATGCGACTATAAACCACACCACAAACTTATGAGACAAGTTCTAAGAAAAATGTATTATTATAGATAAAAAAAACATAAGATGCACCCCAATTCTAAGCCTTATGATTCGAAAAATATGGTATAAATATTAAAACATTACATATTTTCTAAATTGATTAAATAAGTCCTAAATAAAATCTAACATTGAAAACATTTTACATATTTAAAGTTATCACTAGGATTTGTATTTTAGTTTTTATTAAATTTAACCAAAATTGATCATTTTATAATTACAATAAATAAATCATTAAAAACGCAAAATTTTAATATTTAAAAGATCTCATTGTCTAATTGTCTAATTGATAAATATTAAAATAGAAAATTCGTAATTGCAATATGAATAATTAATTAATAATGTATCGAAAAAAATAAAATTAATTAAGTTTTCAGACGTAGAATTTGTTTATAAAAAGAGATCCGATATCTATAGAACTCTCTCGTATGTTGACTTATCAATTAACATGATAACTGTTACTTTAATTGTAACAAAGTAAATCCTAAATATCATTACAGAAGAAGTAACAAACAATAATAAAAGTCATTACTGGTTTTGACGTTAAGTTTCTACGTTGGATTTATTGTTATACGCTTTGTCAAAAAAATAATATTTTTTTAAGTGCAGTGAAATATAATTTTTTTGTTGAAAGTCTTGTTATTGCAAAAATATGGATACACATTTTCCAAAATTTGATATATTTGTGGGTCCGGTGTTGTTTTCGAGCGAAAATATAAAAGTTTGGTGCGGTGCCAGAGGCTGGTCTATGAAACATTTGAGCGATAGCAGCTATTTTTGTACGTCCCTTCACAACTACAGCTGACGTCAGCCGAGTGAGACGGGTTGATGGGGGGCGGCGAGGAGTGGAAACGAGAGGGGGCGGCGCATCGGCCCCGGTCACATTGTGAGCCTGTGCGCGCGGTATAGCAGCGAGTATATAGCAATCGACCAAGTACATAGTGGACCAGCGAAATCGAGACTCGTGGTTCGCCTCTTTCGGCGGAGCATGAGAGCGCAACCGCGCGGTCTTTGATTTGTTCCTAGGGGTTGTTGTAGTATTGGGTAGTATTTTTATAACGCAACCTAAGTCTTCGCTCAGCCTCATCGGACTATGACGATGACTGCGATGATGATGATGATTGCATAACAGACGTCAAGTTCTTCAGCATTCTGCTGTCCTCTGCTCCTCTCCATCCCGTTTTAATTCCGTCGATGTGTATGCTTGTATGTGTGTGCGTCTTCTTTCTTTTTCTTTTTTTATTTTCCGATCTGGCCTTTCCTCATCGCCAGTTCGGAGAATCGTCGCGCGGTGCGGTGTGTATGCATGGATGCATGCTCTCACCATCTATGTAGTATGTATTTTAATAAACGCTGGTCGCAGCGGTTTCCTAATCATATCAAAAACGACTTAGCCATGCACTTTTGCCGCCACTCGTCCGCAATTCATACGTCCGCTGTATGCCCTTTTCTACACACATTCATTTCCAACTCAAGGAAACTATACTCGACCGACCGTCCAACCCCTCTGCGAATCATTCGAAACGTATTCAGCGTTTTCCAATAGCATTCGAGAATTGGGTTAGCCATCTCGCCAATGCAGGCTCAGGTTTTATCTGAAGTAGGTTATCCACCAATCACAGATAACCCAAGATACCTGACTTAACCCATCTACTTAAGCTTATTTAAAGCACATTCTTATACCAAACAACAAACAATACTTTTATACAATTATTACTCTTTAACATTTATAGTTTTCGAATAATATATATATGAGATGGTACAAAATAGTAAAATAATTGATTATTAATAATTATGTGATTACTTATTTTACCAATTGATTATCATAAAGATGACTTGTTAGATTATTTACTGAATACATTTTTTTACAGGTTTTTGTAATATATATTAAATAATAAAGTATAATCGCAGAATTGATTTCAAATAATAGAACATTATTTCATTTTCAATGTATTTCTTTGAAAATAATAGGTCCAAGAAAACGTACAATTTTTAACGTGCAAATATGAGCTATAGTTAAATAATTTACAAATACTTAGATTATTTAACCAATATAACATAACTTCATTATTACGTTTGTTTACCAATTGTTATTTAGTTATTTCTTTGCTTGCCACCTAAGTATATTTGTATTTTAACTAAATAATACAATAAGAATATGTAAAAATAAATATATTTTTAAATGTTTCTTATCATTCTAATAACCCTTTCCATTTTATGCTTTATAAAAGCACTTTTTTAATTACAAAAAAAAAAACATCTTAACTGATTTTTTTTTTCATTATTCAGCATTACCTGCTGTTGAAAATACATCTAGCTTCAATTAACATTAGTTGATGCCAACAGTTTTAATAGTCGAAAGACAAAGTTGAATTTAGTATTATTGATTGCAATTGGAATCACAGGGATGAAAAGGGTTTTATTATTTATATTCTAGTGAAGATTGTTTGAATGTCATTTTATCTCGACGGATTTTAATGATCAATAAGTTATTCAATTTAATTAATTTGGATTCTAGATTAACTTATTCATTGTTAGATATTATTATATGTCTGTTTAGGTGTATTAAATTTAAATTGTAATTAAATAAATAAATATAACTCAAATACCTACATTTTGATGAATTAGATAATTATATAAAACAAATGTGAATTTTACATACTCATAAATAATATTAACAAATATTTGTTGATCGATCCAAACAACTATAGTATTAAATATTATATTTATTCTGATGAATGATAGAAAACTTATAAATTATTTGAACAAGTCTTTGAATATATATTATATATTATGCAATTAATACAAGTTTATATAATATTGTATTTCTAGATATTGTTATCTTATTTTTGCAATGGTTTCTTAGAGATACGTGTATTCTGTACACTTTTTTTTATTATTCCCTTCTTACCATAAAACGTAAGAACGAAATGAAATATAATTAAAACTCTGAATTGAATGTGTGTGAATGTGAAACTACTGAACGGGCCAACAAAGAGGAATCTTAGCGATGCTTTTTCCCATAGGCGAAGAGGAGCGCGCTACTGGATCATCACATATGCTCTTATCCACTAGTCAGAGCCATAGAGGAGAGTTTGGTCGACGCAACAAAACGCTCTCTCGTCGTCGTCGCTCGTTCTGGTTGGTTCTGGTTTGCAGCACACTTGGAAGGAATGTGTCTGTACGCTGTGTGGAAGAGGAGAGAAGCGTTCGACTCTACGAGGCTTTTTCTTCTTCTGACTGGCTTTCTACAAACTGGTGACGCAGCTGCTAACGGTACGCCCGGTACGACCAGAGAGACTGGCTGCTTAGGTCGCAACTTGGAACACCAAGTAAAAAGCTACCAATAATATATATATGTATATGCATGCTTATGTGTATACACACTGGCAAACGGAAAACACACTAATGCACGTACGGACTACATCTAGAATAATGAAAAATATCCACGGAGAAACAAGCCTTTTTATTTTCTTGTTGTTGTTATTGCAAATTTCGCGTTGCGTAACTATCCTCTATCCTTCGCGTCGGTACAGAAGTGGATGAAGGAGGTGGTGGCTCGACACTAATTCACCAAAGCACGTTGCTGCTCCCCTTTGATGCACACATAGGAGCATTGATTGCTTTCGACATTTTCCACACATCGAAAATACAGATGGAACTTGTCCAAACCATTGACCATTTATTATAAAATTCCATGTAAAAGCTTCCGCCTCTGTACACTATCGAATTACGATCATTGCGCCAATTAGTTTTAATCAAACCCAACAAAAAGAAAATCGATAACCACTATCAAGTATTTTTAAATACTCACTGTTGCTCACTATTCCAAGGATTGTTCAGTGTATTGCATATAATATATCTATTTATATGCAATAATAATCGCTTTTCATTAAACCTTAGCACTAACTTAAAAAATATGTATTGTTCTATACATATTAGTCTGTTCACATTCTAACAATTAGAAATACTTTTTATTTTAAGTCACATGATAAATATTTATAATTTAATTCACTTTTATAAAATGCAATATTGAAAAAAAATTACATAATATTATGGATATTTATCAAAATGTTATATTTTGACAAACATTACATATATATAATATTTAAAAAAATATTGTAGTAAGTTTTCAATTATTTTGCTTTATTATAATATTAAATGTATTAGTGATATAAATAATTATATTTGTACGAAAGTTATTTCTGTATGTAAATATACATCAACTGAATTATAAATGTAAGGGTTGGCAGTAAACAAAAATACTTAATTTAAAAGTAATGTTATGAATGAAACGGAAATTTTATTCTCTACTTTAATTAAGAGACACGAGTAAATTAAAAAATATAATAAACTTATATTTCTGTAAATTATTACATAATTCTAAAAATACTCTAAATATTTACAGTATTATTGTTAAAGAATAGTAATTGGATCATTGGTACTTAATAATATTAAATAATATTAAATAATACATCATAAACTTTTGCATATACTAATTGCACTATTGAAGAAGTTGTCAAAAGACACAGCAGTTGATATCAAGATGAGTTTGATTTCCTGTAAATATTTAGACTAATACGCGTGTCTTATAGTCATAAACCAATTTATAATCGATTCTAAACTCGTACATATTAATGAAAAGATAAACATTTTTATATACTTCTTAAACTAAATTCAATTTTAATATTCATATATTTAATGTAATTTAAAAACGTACATTACATCAAATATTGGTGATTGGTAGTTTATTCTTAATTTGATTTAAAATAATTCAGTTAACAGTAAATTAAAAATATGGTGTCGATATATAGGCAACCAAATATACTTTATTTTACTAATCATTAGATATTGCTAAATGTCTCAATATCAAAGATTTATTAAAGATAAACTTAGATTTATTTTACAGATATTAATTGAATATAGTGGAACCTTGTTTAATAAGCACCTCGCATAACAAGCATTTCTCTTAACGAGCAAAATGACTCTTAATGACTCATAACGAGTGATGATGAGAAGAGAAGTCCCGGATTGCGGGCCTGCTATATCATTTTTTAAACTTTTGTTTGTATTTCACTATACGAGTAAAAATCCGGAAATTTTTCAACGGATTAAACTCGTTAAGCGAGGTATTACATTCTGAAGTCAACAACTAACTAATTCGATCTATTAATATGGTTTGCGGTCGAGCTGGATGTTAAATTTTGTCTTGATGTAGAAATGGATTAACAGCGCAACACGAGCATTTGCATTAATGTTAATTGACAATACGTATTATCCGTAATATTCCGATGATTGCTAGATTTCCTTTCAGTTACGTATTGAGTGATGATTTCGAACATTAATAATATAAATCAACGATCAAATTTGTATTGAATTCAATATAAATACTATAAAATCTTAGGAGAGGAAGTACTTTTGTAATATATACACCAATTAATTAATTTAATATTTTATTAATATAATTAACTGTGAATTAATTGAAAAATAATACACATTCATTCATGTTTAATTATTTTCATCAATATATGTTTTCAGAGTACACTCGGTCCTCTTTTTATGCGTTTTTGAAGTTATGCGGTTTTTATTTCAAGAAGCATTTTTTTAAATAACTATTTTAGGCTATTTTGACACGTTTTGACACAAATTGGCAAATTCAAGTTTCAACGCGAGCTTCAGAATTGCATTTCTGGATATCAGGAATTGTACAATAAAATAGCAAAGCCATTGTAAAGTTTAATGACTGATTATATTGTCAAAGAGAAAAAATCAACATGCCAAGTTAAGACTAATTTTACTTGTGAAGAATCATTAACTTAAGGGCATAGATCTGATATGCTGACTATCTCTTCTAGTGATGAAAGTGATTTCGAACCAGTTCGAAAATTATGCCGAAACCTCTCATATAGCGACGATAATTCTAAAGAAAAAAATGTGAAGAAAGATTAACTTTCATAAAAAATTTCTGTATTTTTTTTGTAAAATTTTTCCGTATAATTGTTAAGGTTTTTTTTAAATTATGTATAAACATTTCAGAAAGAATGTAGTAAGACTAATTATTTTTCTGAAATTTAATAAACCCTTTTTATGCGATTTTCGGTATATTTTAACTCATTGATTTAGTTTTATGCGGTTTTAAAAAAATATGGAACGTATCCTTTATTTTTATACGTGTGTCTAGTCCTTTTTTGTGCGATTTATTTTTATGCGTTTTCCTGTGGAACGTATCTACCGCATAAAAAGAGAACCAAGTGTATTATAGATGACGACTATATTTTGCGCTCATATGCAATACGAGCGTATATATCGCAAGTCCGACAACCGCAAGACCGTCTATTGAAATCCCGACGTTCTAAATCCCGACTATATCAAAATCTCGATAACCATAATCCCGACTGTATCAGAATCTCGACAACCATAATCCCGACTATATCAAAATCCCGACTATATTGAAAATCGAATAATTTAAAAATGTTATTGAAGAGATTTTTGATACAGTCGAGATTATGGTTGTCGGGATTTTAATATAGTCGGGATTATGGTTGTCGGGATTTCGATACAGTTGAGATTTCAAATTGAATTATTTAGAACAAAGATACAACTCTTTACTGGATGTCAGAGTTCTACTACAATAATGTTATAGTTTTCTGTCTTAGAATTTCAATTCTGTTACAATAAATTACACAAACAATACGATTGCAGAATAATTAACCCTTTATTTTAAGGTTAGCGAAATGTATTTGTATCATTTTGTATAATTAAACTATGATTTTTGCAATAATTGGGGATGAAGGTAACTAGAGCTGCCGGCGACAAATAATTATTATGTTTGTTGAACTATAGAGCAAGCAAACAATGCTACCGCAATTCAATGTGACGCTAATAAACTTTGACTATTTATTGGTATGGCCTGGTATCCCTCATTTACATACCAAAATTTATCTGTGCAATGCATTCATTATCAAACACTATCTACCCTTCATTGAATCTATTCTTTATTAACTAATTGGGAAAATAATCGCAAAATAGAACTAATTATCAACATCAAAACGGAAAATCGATTGAAAGCTATTTCTTGTTTTTTCTTTTATAACAATCGGTTTTCAGTATATACAGCAGTTTATACATTATTTTACGAGTTAACGTACATAATGCGTGCAGAAACAAAAGGACTGCGAATTCCTCCGATATATTGATTTTGTACATTGATGTAATAATTAACTACTAATGGAATATGAATTGAAAAGTCACAAAGACCTATGGTAAATAGCTCTTGAATTCATTTTATTTCTTGTTATTCTCTTTTTTTAATATGTACAGTAATATTATGTACGTTAATTCAACAATACATAATAAGTATACAAACTGCAGTACGTTAATCGGAACATTATAAATATGAGATGCACAATATTAATGCGTGATAAATATATAAAATTTGGAAGATAAGTTGAATTTTTTACTTTTAATGGATTTCGACGGTACTGAGTTTAGTTATAATTTATAAAAATACCGTTTTTTAAGAGTATTGTCTATATTAAAAATAAATGATTCAGGAAAAATTGAATGATGTTGTTGAATTACTTTAGAAATATTTATTTTTTTTATAGATTTGTACACTATATAAATATTAATTCTCTCTCGCTTTCACATACGTTTTATATATATATATATATGTATATAAATATGAACTAAATTGACATCTTTATAGAAATGTATTTAATTCATTTTTTTTTCTATTTTCGATTTACAATAAATAAGGATCAGTCTTAAAATATTTATCAAACCAAAACCAAACATAACATATTATTAACAATATAGTGAAAATGACTTTAATGGTCCTTTTGTCTTTTTGAAAATAAAATAGAATATACATTAAATACATTGTTGCTTGATAGATCATATATTTTATAGATAGCCACAAATTTAAAATTGAGAAAGAGAAAAACAATTACTGAACAAACAAACAAAAATAACTAATAGGAAAATAATTGCGATAAATATGATTTCTTTGATGTGTTCTTATTTTAATCATTAAAATGTACAGAATATAATCAATCGATTGATGAAAAAAATAATCATTCATATAATATTTATCATTCTTTTTAACAAGTAATATACATAAATTGACTTAAAATATGTAGGTTTACGTTTATATGAACAAAAATAATTATTATATATTAAAAGAAAAGTATCGTAGAATCAATGGGAAAACAAAATATCACAAAGAATAATTTTCTTTTAAATTTGAAATACCAAAAAAATCATATGCTTGAATTAATTGTCTTAATTTAATTACTGTTCATACAAATTAAAAATTAATATATGTATATATAAAAACATATTGATTTACTTTTTACAATCTACAGTATATTATTGAATGTCTATTATTAAAATTATCAATTGCTTCTGTTTGCATTTTGTTTACTCTAGAATGAGATCAAGCTAGACCTGGATCATGAGCAGGATTCCTGCTTCGCTGCTCGTAATGCTGAAAACAAATAATTTTATATTAAGTTAAGAGATTCATTAAACAAAATATGATTTATAAATACCCTCTCGTTCTCTTCGTCGAAGTTTCTTCCGTCTCTTCTCGATTAACTGGAGTTCGGCCTTAACGCCAGTATACGTTTTCTTCAAGTCGCTTAACTTTTGTAGAATTAATGCTATTCTACTTGATCTATCCATACTGGCATCTTTAAAATTATATTAGTTACTAACAATTAATAAAGATTTTTTTCAATGTACTTACCAAATTCTACAAAGAAATTGTACTTTGATGGTCTCGGTGACCTGTTGATCCTAGTTGGTTCTACTAAATTATTAGCAATGTCTTGCAAAGAATGTTCCGAGGTGTCATCACTGTCACTATTGTGGCGTGAACGATTGGGTTTTCTTCCTCTTTTAATTGGAACATTTTCGGAATCTCCTTTGCACGATCGTCGTCTTTTCTTACAAGGTGAAGGCACCTCCTCTCTCGTTTTTCTTGAACTTAGCGGTGGTTCAACGTTCAGCAAAGAATCTTAAATAATTTCAATTAGTTTTTCAAAAACGATAAAGCAAAACTATTTATACCAAAAGCTTTTCTCTTTTTCCTATGGTGTTGTTTGTGCTTATGTGACTTATGTGTATGTTTATGCTTATGCGATTTTTGTTTATGATTTTTCTTATGCTTTTTGTTATTATCCATATCTTTTTACGAAACACTAATAATATAGTAGAAAGCATTGAATTTTAAATAGTTCGCTTGAAATACATAAAATAAGCTATACGATCAACAAGTTAAAATGAAAAGAACGTTAAATCAAAGTTAACTGTTAAAACACGTTTCATACTTATAAAAAACATCTGCTTTATCAATAGCAAAAAAATTGTCATTTTTTTGATGAATAAAATTATATTTAGAAATGTGCAATAAAGTATAATTTAAATCTAGTTTGAAAAGTAGTTTATCTCGAGATGTGATCTGATATTTTGATAAACAAAACATAAATAGATAATTAAATAAAACTTACCATCTTCGCTATAATTGGTAACTTTTGTAGTAGCAGAACGTCGCGAATTCGTGTATTCAACGTCGGTTTCCGTCGACTTACAACTCTCGTTATCCCCGTTGTTCGGTGATAATCCGCCGATTTCACTAAACATGCATAAACATTAGTATTAGTTAATCATCACCGGTGAACTTAAATATCTTACCCTCTAGGTGATAAATTGCTAATTGTACTTTCTGGAGTGGTTGGCGGAGTGTTATCTAGAACGGCGGAGGCTTCACGAATATTTTCTCGATTTTCCAGCGGCAATACGTGTGGTACAGGAGATGGTTGATTTTCTTTGGCTTTCTCCTGTTGGATCAACAGATTCTTGTTATTGCTACTGCTTCCACTAGGTGCACTTGCAAATGGCATTTCGAGGACATTGTTTTTAGACTTTTTAGGTTCATTCTGAGGCGCCGGTGCCGGACTTCCAGGTATTGTCTCCTCGCAGAACAACATTGAATGAAGATTAGAGTCTGGTTCATCGTCCTTGTTCGTTTCCGTTTCATCAGTCTTCTCCTCTTCCTCCTGCTCCACCTCCATTGTAACGATAACGTCCTCTTTCGCGGCAAGTTTTATATTATCAAAATTAAAATTGCGTTCTTCTACTTGACAAGTTGTATTTTCAATGGGCGTTGGTTCTGTGGGAACACTTTCCGTTTCCTTAGTTTTGTTATCCACAGATGTACTTGTTTGCGAGTCATCATCGGAAGGTACAATGACTAAACGTTGTTCGGAATCTGAATCGCTTTCTGTGTCCGTATCAATTATATATTTCTTGCTAACAAATTTCCTGGTATATCTTTTCTTAAAATCTTGCACTACAGGTTTACTTTCTTCCACTTGTGGTTTTTCCTCAATCTCATTTTTAATTTCAATTTTAGGCTCTATTTCGATAATCGGTTTCTCTTCTTTAACTTCGGGTTCCGTCTTAGGTTCGATCTTCAGTTCCACCTTCTTCTCTTCTTTTTCTTCTTCTTCTTCCTCCTCCTCCTCAGACGGTTCTAACTCCATATCGGAATTATTTTCATTGTTCTTTAACTTTTGAAGAATAGTATCAGCTATTGTCGTTCCAATTTTGAGATTGATATCCTTAAGATCATCAATTTTACTTGTATATTGCGGCGTAGAACACAAATCTTCTAATAGAGAACTATCTGTTTCTTGAAAAACGGCAGCTAATTGTTTTGGAAGTACTATCTTCTTTTCTTCTACAACCTCTTCTTTAATATCATCTTCTGCTTCAATTCTATTTAACGTTGTTGTAGATGCACTCGCTGAAGACAAATTAGTTTTGTTTTCAAACTTGGGTTCACTTTCTAAAACCATATCACTAGTATCATCGTCGGTGACTGTATTCTGTTCAACGTCTTTTAAAGTGTTATCTATTGCTTCCGTCACTTCTTCTATATTCTTCTTATTATCTTCAGTTTTAGAAGTAAAATTTTCGCAAGCAGCATCGATCATATGGTCCGGCGAAGGTTTTCCAAAATTTTCTTGAAAAAATGACGTAGAATGAGTAAAAGTCAATTCTCCTGAATGAGCATCGTTATCAGAAAGGTCCAATCTATCTTCACTATTTTCTTCGAGATTTTCAGCAAGTTCAAATATACTTAATGATTCATCCATATTTAACGCTTTAACTACACTGGGCTTTTCTAAAGGTTTTTCAGTTGTTGAAGATTTTCCAATATGGAAAGAAGGTGATTCTACTAACTTATCGAAGGGATCATCAGATTTTTTCGGCACTTCTTTCTTCTCAACTTCTTCTTCAACAACCTCCTCCTGTTTTTTCACTGGTGTACGCCTGAACCGTTTCTTTTCAGCTTCAGGTTCTTTGGTTTCTGTTTTAGCAGGAGATTTTGGACTTTTCTTTTTAGGAGGAGATTTCTCAACGTCATCGTAAAGCCTCGGGATTCGTTTCTTTCCTTTATCTTCGGTGCTGCTTTTCCTAACTTCGAATTCGAAAGGTTCCGGTTCTTTAAACTCGTATATATCTTCGGAGCTTGATGATTTTTCGACGACTTTCTCTTTCTTCTCGTCTGTTTCAGTTTCGGAATTGTCTTTGGGTTCAGGTACTGTAGTAGATTCATCAGATGATACTGTTTCTTTTTCACTAGTGTCAGTGCTGGTAACTTTAATGGCTTTACCAAAGCCCTTAAGCTCGGATCGAATTTGATTTAAATCGAATTCTCGACCCTTCGGTTGATTGGAACCTTCATCGTCACTATCCACCAAAGCTTTCACATCAGAAGCTTTCTTTAATTTCCTTGAACGTTTTGGACGCTCTATTTCCTCTTCCTTTTCTGTATCTTCGTCGTCCTTTCTCTTATCTCCTTTCTGCAAAAGATACTTGTATTTACTTTTTATTTTTAAATGATTAAAAATTAATATTTTACCGTTTTAATTAGTTTCCTTCGATATGTTTTCGTTTCAGAGTCATCCTTTGATCCGCTCCTGGTACGTGTCAATTCAGATTCACTCTCCGATCGCTCATCGCTTTCCGATTCTGATTGCACTGAAATATCGGTTTGAGCCGATGTTCTTCGACTTCGTCTATTGGAATCTAAAGAGGAAAATAAAATTCATTTAATACAAGTTGGTCATTATGTTGTGAACTAATTTATACCTTGTCTTGTAACTCGATTAGCGCTGGTCTTCGATACCGGCGTGGCAGGGCTTTTTGTTCTACTTGAAGTTGAAGTAATACTGGAAGGAGTCGTGGACCTTGGAGGCTCTGGTACAGTACTTCGTCCGGTAATGGACATACCGCGTCCCCTTTTAGCCGGAGTTTTGTTTGCAGACTAAAAATAATAATTCAATGTTAATAATATTATAAAGCAAAATATTAAAATATGATTTACTTTAGATCCAGCTGAAGAACTTTGCTTTAATCTTTTTGCCTTTGTTGTGGCGCTCAAATTTTCTGCTATTCTACTAAAGGTTATACGCTCATCATATCTGGTATTCCAACCAGTGTAGTGAACTAGATAAACGTATTGCCCGTTATGGTCTTTTTCAATTTTTAAAACTTTAGCTTCATATGTGACTTTTGATTCGTGGGTAGGCCCATAATATACTTTTAATTTATCACCAATACATACTGAAGATGCTGATGACGATGGAGGAGACGTGGACGTTGGTGGCGGTACTGATGATAATTCGTTAACACTACTATCAGAATTAGACGTCTTGTCATCAGTATTATTTCTTTTCCGGCCTCGTTTCTTGTCTTTATCGTCCTCTCCAGGCTTTTTACTCATGGATTTTGAAGGTTTTTGGGGTGGTTCACGATTTGGTGTTTTCGTGTCACGAATTTTACGTTCCGGGGAAGTAACTTCTTTGCTTCGCGGAACTTGCGATTTTGACCGAGTTTGCTGTATTTTATCATCATCGGCATGCTTCTTCGAGTGATCTTCAAACTTCTCCACCAGGCTCTTAACTTTTTCACCAGGTGTAGGTTTCACCTTCTTCTCCTTCGGTTTAGGTTCATTACGTTTGGATTTATTTATGTCTTTAGATGTACTGGGAGCTTCAGACTGATCTGTTGCATCACTGCTGTTGTCACTACTCTCCACTTGTGCTTCTTTACGTTTCTTTTCTTCCTCTACTTTTTTACTATCCGCTTTCTTTGTTTTAGTTTTCTCCTCCTCTTCCTTTTTCTGTTCAGTGTCATCCTCCTTTTCAGGTCTCGGACTTTGCACTGGTGTCATTCTATCTTTATCGCGAATAAGAGGACGACCTCTGTTTTTCTTTGCGTTTCTTGTGGGATTTAACATTGTGCATCCCAATGTACGATAAAAAGACTCGTAACTCAATAACCATTTTTTGTACACTTGTTTTACATGATTATAGTTCGCTTGATTCTGATTAAACTTTAATCGCGCTGTAATAGTTTTCCATTTGTTCTGATTTGTTACGCGATTATAACCACCAAACTTTTCGACCAACCTAAACAGTTTGTATAAATCTACATCTTTATTACCGATCGTTGGTGTTTTATTTAGCGGCGTACCACTGTCATCCATAAATTTATAGAGCTGAGCCACAAAATGGTCTTTTTCCTCTGTAGGTTCATCGTCAGAGCTCTGAACAAAAATTATTTTTCATAAAAATGTTTAAAACATTTAGAATATACTTACATCTGAAACGCTTTCATCGCCATCCGAAAAATGAGACTGCAGATTGAATAATGAATTCTTTTCCCAATGAGCAGGTAATTCGTCATTGTCTAAAAATTTTATTGCTTTATCTACAGCCTCTGCCAATGTAGAACTCTCCACGCGAGATCCCATTTCACGTTTAAACTCGTTCACTTCCTTTTTGGGCACTGTATAACTATATAGAAACATTATTTAATATATTTTCTTTTATTTTTTTTTCAAATAAACTTACTATCTTCCATCCTTGAAGGATCTTATCAAAAATTCATCTTTCATATTAATCCTAACTGTTGGTTGTGCTGAAGGCATTACTATTAAACCAGGAAACCAATTGTCCTTGTTTCTCTTCTTGTCACCAGCTTCAACACTAACAACTTTTCCTGTGTCAACACTATACAGCTCCAGATCTGGTTCATTTTCCTCCTCTGCTTCACCTTCACTACTGTCTTCCCTAATTGTATTTCATTATATTAGTAAAACTCATTGCAAAGTTTATTATTATAAACTTACTTCAGTTGTCTGCTACGCCTTCCTCTGCCTCTTACCATTACTGGATTTCCAAAATGTTCTGGATGTGTCAGTGGAAGTTGGTCTAATGTTTCACTCTCATTAAAATGTTTGCCACCTTTCAAACACAATGCAGTCCTTCTCAAAGTCATTATATCACCATCATCAAAAACTATAAAAAAAAATGAAATGTTTTATAAGAAGTCCAAAATAAAATTGATTTATAAATTACCAACTGTATATTGACTACAATCTTGTATTTTCATAATAGTTGCTTCAACATAGTCATTGTTGTCTGGATGCTTGGCTTGAACCAATTGTCCTACCCTTAAAGTTCCATTGATGTGTTCATCAGTTACTGTTGCTGTACCCAAGCCCATTTTGTATGAAACCTAAAAGCATTACACAACATTTAATTGGTTTTCTTATTAGTTTAATATAATGTGAATAAATACCTTGCATTTTACAATATGGACCACTTTACTGACTTTCGCTTCGCAAAAAGCTCCTTTGTATTTTGCACTGACTGCAGTTCCTACAGATAAGTAAGGAGGATCGTCTCCTTGCTACATACACCAAATATGAACAAATGATTAAAAGGGTTGTCATAACAATTTTGTAACAAAGATCACTTACCATTTTATGATTAAAATAAAACAGCCCACTATTAACTTATATCAGTCCAATAAATGAACTGGATTAAAAAGGGGGAAAAAGATGTAAATATTATGCATTCACAACGTCGCTAGGGTGAACGCATCGTTATTAGCACTGCACCACCGCGAAAGAAAACAGATTTGTACCAATTAATTAGGAAAATAATAGAACGAAAAGAAAAAGGAAAACAGAAATTGTGATGGTCTCCAATTGTTTGTGGCTTTGGTGAGCACTCCACATGTAACTATTGAAAAGTCATCTTTTCCCAATATACACACGCACATCCACTATGCTCACTCACAAACTCATCTGTGGAGAAACACTTCTTCTTTGATTAGAAAAAAGAAACGATTCCAGTCTAGGTGACATTCTGTCTTTGTCAAGTAACAGTCCTGAACAGGTTTGCCAGATTTTCCCAAATATGGAAAGCGTTGCAACGTCGCTTTCATAACAATATTTAGCGCCAGGCTCAATACCAATTCAACGAATTTATGCACTTTCACACTGTTCAATAAGGGTTAATATCGCTCACAGTATTACTTAGTCAGATATTTTTAATGGCACAGAAACAAACATAAACATCGGGTCACAGAGCTACCAACAAAACACTTGCTTATACCACTACAAAATTCCAAGTTAATTATAGATCATGATATATTGGTAAAATCATTATATATAACAGTAACAAACTTAATACCAACCTGTTTTAATACATTTTGAAATAAATTTACAAGTAGCAAAACTTAAAATTTTACTTTATCGATCAGAAAAACTAAAACTCAATTAAATAACAAATTATAATATTGATTAATAATATCAATTGCATTAACTTATTGCCCTTTCACATATCATAAAACAATTGTAAGAATATTATATAATATTCATACATCAATTTAAACTTTGTTAATAACAAAAATTGGATTTTTATTAATATAAAACTGAAAACTGTTATAGCTTATCTACAATTTATATAATGAGAATATAATATTTTCAATCTCTTAGTTTAGTTTATTCCACCAGTGTTACAAATAAAGTACGCATAAAATGTTTTATATCATTGGTTTAGGACTCGGTGATTGCAAAGACGTTACAGTTAAAGGTTTAGAAATAATAAAGAAATGTGAACGAGTTTATTTGGAGGCTTACACATCGATTCTAACGTGCGGCACCGAAGCTCTTGTAAATACGAACCTAACCTATAATATTGCACATGATCATTTGTTTACTTATTTTTTTCAGGAAGCTTTTTACGGAAGGAAGCTGATTGTAGCTGACAGGGATTTGGTAGAGCAAGGGGCAGATGAAATTTTACAAGGAGCAGCAACTGAAGATGTTGCTTTGCTGGTTGTTGGTGATCCATTTGGGGCAACCACTCATACAGATTTCATTTTGAGAGCCAAAGAAAAGGGCATTCCATTTCATGTGGTTCACAACGCTTCCATTTTAAACGCTATTGGTTGCTGTGGATTGCAGTTGTATAGCTTTGGTGAAACTGTATCTATTCCATATTGGACAGATTCTTGGCAACCAGACAGTTTCTATGAAAAGATTATGTCCAACTATGAGAGAAAATTGCACACCTTATGTTTATTAGGTATACATTTGTGATTCATTAAACAAATCACTAAATTATACATGTTTTGTAGATATCAAAGTGAAAGAACCAACTTTAGAGAGTTTAACAAAGAAGAAAATTGAATATATGCCACCTAGGTTCATGTCAGTTAGTGAAGCTTCTCAACAACTATTGCAAATTATTGAAAGAAAAGGCTGTGGTACATAAGAAAAAAATAACATTTTAATTATCATCATCACATTAAATATTATGTAATTTTAGGTTTAACGAAAGATTCGTTTTGCATTGGTTTGGCTCGCGTTGGTTCGGAAACGCAAGGTATAGTTGCTTGTTCCTTAGAAAAAATGTCCAGCTATGATTTGGGAGGACCTTTGCATTCCTTGATCATTCCGGGGACCGAGTTACATCCACTCGAACTTGAATACATTGATCAGTTTAAAGTGTAATTTGCAAATACGAATAAATATTTGAAACAGATGCGCTTCCTTCATTCATTCATAATATTACAAATTATAGTGTTAAAAAATGTCACGTTTGTTCAGGAAACGAATCATTTGCTCCAATTTCTAAAATAATTATACTTAAATTATTTCCTGTTTACTGAAAAAATATACAACCAAACAGTGTTGAATTCAGAACATGCAGATATATTTAATAAAAATAACCGGTATTCTTAAATCAATATTGTAAATAATCAATATTGGTAGAATGGTTTCATTCTTATAAGTTAAAGTTTAAATTAAGTTGAAAATGTAAAACTTGTTTTTTTTTTAAAGAAGTCAATAATTATATAGCACCAATAATAATTAAATATACCGGACTATTAAAAAAAATAATAAAAAAGAAAAACAAACTGTATATTTTATTGAAGAAATATTTTTTAACAGGTAGTTCTTCAAACAACAGCTGATTTTGACAAGCATTTAGTTACCTAAACAAACACCTGTTGGTTATGTTTGTCCACGTAGAAAAAAAAAGCACAGTTAATTTGGTTTCGTTTTCTAGTCTTTAGTTTCTAATGGACAATGGCGTTAAGAAGGTCGCGTGGTTACCAAGATATTGACGGTACAAGTGAAGCGGGTTCGACTATCACTCGAAATGAGGTATCGCAGGACACAGATACAAATCTCCCGCAGGAGATTGAAATGGCTTCAGTCTCTGTAGTTCCAGATGGTAATAATTCAGTATTTGTTAAGGAAATGAAGTCAATATGATAATTTTAAATTGTTTTTTTTTATAGTTGCTTGATTACTTCAAATATTTATACTGCTATGTTTACAATTATATCGTTCGATAATTACAGATACGTTTACCGTAAGTCAAGCAGTCAATGCCTTGGGATTCGGATGGTTTCAAGTGAAATTATCGTTATGGACAGGATTATGTTGGATGGCGGATAGTATGGAAATGACAATTTTATCCATTCTTTCGCCGGCTCTCCATTGTCATTGGCATATATCCAGGTATATTTTTTAATAAATAAATATTTGTTTATTTACATTTATACAAATGTATACAAATTTGGATAATTATATATATGCTAATTCGGTAGTTATATAATCTGTAACGCAACCCTACGTTACAAGCTATGATAGATTCAAGAAGTATATAAACATTTTATCAACAAGTAAAATTAAAGATAATACGAATTGAATAGATTATAAATGTGTGCATAGTGTATTTATTGCTTCATGTTTCTATACAATTCAGTTATTGATTTAATATATTAACAATAAATTTATTGACTTAGTGTGTTCAACTGCCGTTAAATATTATTAATATGTTGTATACTGTTGTTGTAATAGATCAGGGGAGGTCAACTTTTGTGTACATAAGATCTACCTTTTATCTTAAAAATATGTCGCGATTGACTTGTTGTCATAGTTGTTTAAGTGGGGGGATTTGTGAAATACATGCTATGTTTATATATCTACCTACGTAAAAACTAACGTAATTATTTAGTATACAGGGTGGCCCAATTGAACTGCAACCAACTTAAAACGCTGACAATCTTGTGTGACAAGCTTTATATTTTGGCCGAAAACCAAAACCAAAAGTGGCTATTGTTAGAGCCCTCATCACCTTAATGTGAATAAGTCTTTCGTATCTCGAACCATAACACGTTATAACGAAGCTAGTAGTATTATAAAATGCTATTTTGGTGGTCGGAAAAAAACTAGATCTGTGGCAGTAGTGGTCCGGAAATTTAAGGCTCAAATTTCCGAACTACTTCTGCCACTCAATGAAATCCGCGTCGCAGTGGAAGACAAAAGGCTACTCAGCTCAACATATCCAAAATAACAATGCAACAAATAGTCAATAACGAACTCAAAAATTAGGCTCGATAGAGACTAACCCGGTGGGTTAGCACGAACGCAACCAATTTCCAAATATCGTCTTGTCTGATGAGACAAAATACAGGGTTCTGAAAAATTGCAGTTTAATTGGACCGGTCGATCGCGATCGATTAGTTGGCCGCCCCTGTAATAGATCATCTATAATTTACATTGCAGTTTGAAATTATATAACGTTTTAAATGTAAGTATAAATTATAATTTATTTTGTTCATCAGGTATCAACAAGCATTAACAACAACTGTGGTGTTTTTGGGAATGATGTTATCTTCAACGTTTTGGGGAAATTTGAGTGATAGATATGGACGTAAACACGTATGAAAATCAAATCAAAATTAAAACAACTTTATTAACAAACATCATTTTAGGCTTTGAGTTTGTGCGCCGTATTGCTCTTTTACTACGGATTACTTAGCGCTATAGCCCCTAGTTTCATGTGGGTATTATTGCTACGAGGCGTGGTTGGATTTGCAATTGGATGTACTCCACAATCGTAAGTATATGATCTCACAAATTCGATTAATGTTGAATAACTGTTGTTTTGTAGTGTTACGCTTTATGCAGAATTTCTACCTACTAAGCAAAGGGCTAAGTGTGTTGTTTTGTTAGACGTAAGCTGTTCGTTTCTCACGTTGTCATTGTTAGTTTAAAGATTTGCATTTTTAGTGTTTCTGGGCTTTGGGTGCATGCTTCGAAGTAGCCTTAGCTTTAGTTGTCATGCCTACGTTAGGATGGCAATGGCTTCTAGCGTTGTCAACGGGTCCTCTCTTAGCGTTTGCTCTAATCTGTCCGGTAAGTATTTACTTCACTTATAATCATTCACTCTTAATCATTATTTTTAAATTCAAGTGGCTTCCGGAATCCGCACGATTTCACGTTGCCAGCGGCCAAACGGACAAGGCTCTGGAAACTTTGGAAAAGATCGCTAAAGACAATGGAAAACCAATGTTACTAGGAAGATTAGTGGTTGATGATGCTATGACCGATTCACCACATAGGGGTCGCATTAGGGATTTATTGGTACCTTCCCTAAGACGCACAAGTTTATTACTCTGGTTCATTTGGTATGTAATCATGAAAATTATTGTATAATGTATTAATATTGATGTTTAAGGATGTCTTGCGCTTTCTGTTACTACGGTTTGGTTCTGATGACGACCGAACTTTTCGAGACATCTTCGAACAACTGCTCGGATAATCTCAGGCCTCATTCCAGGATAGAAACTTGCGCTGCTGAATGCAGGCAATTGCAGACTAAAGATTACATGGATCTGTTATGGACTACTTTAGCAGAATTCCCAGGTTCTTATTTCTCCACAAGTATAAAATGCCCCCTTTTTCGAAAAAAATGGGTTCTAAAAACTTAAATTCCGAAAATTAAGTTGCGTCTTATGGGAGAATCTTATACTTGGTGCAATTTGGTAAATTATATTTATATATGATTTTTTGTACAGGTATCTTCGCTACGATATTTACTATTGAAAAATTCGGAAGGAAGAAGACTATGGCCGTCCAGTTTGTCATTTACGCAGTTTGTGTATGCTTCTTGGTAGTCTGCACGGAAAAGTAATTAGTTAATTAAGATTTTTATTTAAATTTATTAATTGTTTTAATCAATTTTAGGAGAGCTTTCTTGACTTTCATGCTATTTTTGGCCCGAGGAATAATCGCTGGAGTTTTCCAAGCAGCTTATGTTTATACGCCGGAAGTTTATCCAACGTCTTTAAGAGCAGTCGGCGTTGGTTCTTGCAGTGCTATGGCAAGATTAGGAGCGATGGTTACACCTTATGTAGCGCAGGTTGGTCGAAGGAATTCTCTACTTTAGCGTGTGTAATTGATGTATAATTTTGTTATTAGGTTCTATTAAAGACGTCCGTGAGCTTCGCGACATCAGTGTATGCTGTGGCAGCTTTATTAGCTGCAGTGGCTTGTATAGTTCTACCAATAGAGACTCAAGGAAAGGAGATGTCGGAAAATATTCATCAGCATGAACGATCTAATAATCAATCAACGAACAACTAAGAAGTGATCAGCGACACGAGACTACTACAGTATTAAGATTTTAATTTATTTGTTTTTGTTAATACCAAAGTGAATGAAATTCATTTTCGACAATACCAATATTTATATGTTTGTTTACGTGATGTTTATACAAGGTGCTGGTTTTTTATATGTTTTATTAATTTATTAAAAAAAAATACGTAATAACAAGTTTACTAGTAATATTTTAACAGACTTTAGCCAAATAAGTTGGAATTTTTGAAGGATGTATAAGAGTTTAATTTGCAAATTACGAAACAATACACGCGAATTGCAAATAATGGAAATCGTTTTATATTAATATTAATGGGAAATTAAGCAAGAAGGTACACGCAAAGAAGAAAATCGATTCAATAAAGTTCAATTTGTGTGTGTCTTTCTTATTGTTCGGTCGAGTCAGGTCGAGTGTATTCATTTAGCGGCAGTTTGGGAATACCCCCCACCACGAAACGGCGCGTGATGACTGTCATCGAATGTCAAAGCGAATGTCATTGTGTGAAAACTGTCAAATAACGCGGAACAGTTGAAAAGAGTTAGTAAACATTATGCGTGTTTTGCTGAGTAAATAAATGCAGACACAATTTCGTTAATAACATTGACATTGTTCAGGAGACCTTGGACTGGAATACCTGCATTTTTTCTCAGGTTATTAATTTACCTCCACATGTAAATCCAAATAGCATGTATTCACTATTGATTATAATTCATGTTGAATAATTAATATATATATATATGTGTTTGTTTGTTTTTTGTCTCATTCTTTTCTTTCAGTTAATGTAATAGTTTGTTCCCACCGTCAGGATGTCAGTGAATCAAATAACTCAGAGCAGTAAGGGTCAGAAAGGCAAGAGAACATCCATGAATCGACCACAGAGCACTGTCGATGGAGACATTTACATTGGCTTCAGGTCAGACTTTGATAATGAAGCTAACACTCCAACATGCAGAGTCAGGTTGCACAATCTGTTCAGGCAAATCGAGAAGGAATTTGATTTGCTTTACCAAGAGAATCAAAACTGTAATGTTACATTTTCATAGTTGTGGATCATTTAATTAATCCTTATGTATTTTTTAGTACATGATAAAATTGAACTGCTGAATGAAAAAATTGAAAGTGCTAGCTATGATAAGCAGACCTACGACTGTATGGATTTTGATAATAATTTTCCAAAGTTACTCAACAAAAAATGTAAGTTAATATTATTTACATTTATTATAAATTTATTGTCAATGCTATTATTTATAGTAAGTACAACATCATCGCAAAAGTTGAAAACAGCACACAAATTGAAAGCACAAACTAGTAAAATTGTGTCCAGTTTCAAGGCCCCACATATGAATTGCAACTTGCTTAAGGAATATATTGGACACAAGGATGGTGTTTGGGAAGTCTCTGTGGCTAGACCAGGCCAACCCATTATTGGTACAGCATCTGCAGGTAACATTTACTTTATTTAATTAAGCAAATATCAATATAAAAAGAGTAATGTAATTACATTTACACTAATGTTAATAGTTTAAGAAACAAAAATAAGTATAAAGTTTCAGACATTTAAATATTGAGATTAATAACATCAAAATATTTACTACTGTAAATAACTGATACGAAATTGTTTGAGTCCATCAAATCAAAGTAAACAATCTAAAAATTCAACAAAATCGAGTCTTGCTATGGACAGAAATTATTACAAAAAGAAAGTATAATTTAATTTTAGATATTTTATATAAATATTTTCTGAGTATTATCAAACATTATTAAATATTTAGAATAATATAAGAATAGTATGCTGCTTTTGTATAAAAACTGCTTGTTTATAAATTTCCATTAAACTGAAAATAACTTTTAGGCAAAATAATGGTGGTAATATAAAATCTATTTTCTTTCTGGAATGAAGGAAATGACATTGAACCTTAACATACGCTTACATTGCATTGGAAATATGAACATGTAAGACTACGTATGTAAATTGCTCATTGTTGGTGCCACTTTAAAATAAATCATTTAGTAATGGAATTTTAATTGAACTCTATTTATGGCCCTAATGTATGGAGTAATACGCACGAAAACGTAAACGAGTTCAAACAAATTAAGGCAAAATTGGGCCAAAGTCGAGCGAAGTATTTACTCCGTGTTTTGTACATTATATACCCTTAAAATGGATTAAATGACCATTTATGCTTGCACGTCAGAAAATAATATTAAATATTGAATAAAGGTTACA
Source organism: Nicrophorus vespilloides (assembly GCF_001412225.1). Taxonomy (NCBI): domain Eukaryota; kingdom Metazoa; phylum Arthropoda; class Insecta; order Coleoptera; family Silphidae; genus Nicrophorus; species Nicrophorus vespilloides. The sequence continues at coordinate 672,257 of NW_017100099.1, read as the reverse complement.
TCATTGGCAGAAGCGATATTGTTTTGGAGAGAGGGGGTAGCTAGTAATGGAATTACGGGATTTTTTTTAGATCGCGAGGGGCTGGACCTTGAACTCACGTGTCTGTGGTTGCATTACGTATGATCGTCCAGGCAAAGTGGTGCGAACTCAATATGCCATATTTACATAATTAATAGTAACGACAGTGAACCTCATGTCCAATCTATCGATTGAGAAAATAATTCTATTGCCGATCGCTTGCGTGCATACATTACGTGTCTTTTATAGAAGATCACTAAATTGCAAAGCAATTTATCTCTAATTAAAATAGTTACCATCTATCGTTAATTGTCGCTGTTCCTATTAAAAACTTGAATATTTGAATATCAGAATTTGATCTAATATATATTTTTGTTATTATTCTATGTGAAATAAATTATTTAATTACAGTAATTTATTTTTGTAATTAAACAGTTTTAGAATATGTTTAGTAACAATATTAATTAAAAAAAAACAATTTGAAAATAAGTAATGTTTGTTCTACAATCAAATATCTTTTTGTCATGTATTTATAAATGTTACTAAATGTATATAGTCAAGAAACGCGTGCGGCTCCGTTTGCCGACCTCAGGGTTAGATTATAAATTGTCACTAGAAGTGTAAATACCTGCGAAATTATATATGAAACTACGTAATACTTGGCAAGTATTTAAAAGATACTTCTCAAGTATATATTCTGGATATACATAGTTTTTCTCAATTACCAAATACCATACTTGTATTTATTCAAATACATTTTAACATATTAATTATTGCAATGGATCATTGAATAAGTAAAGACAAACTATTAATTTTATGATGATGTAAATAAAATGAGATTCATCGTAAATTTCTCACAGAAAAACAGTTATTAAATTTATTATGAACGACACTTAAAGTGAGCGAATTTAATAGATGATAAAATAAGTATAGCATACTTCTCATAGTGCGGATTCATTATCATACGGTTTGAAAATTTCAAAACAAATTATATATTAATTAAATAGATATAAATTCTTAACAACTTTATTTATTTTCCATGTATACTAAAGTCCTCGATTAGTCGGGTTACAAACATTGCGATTTATTGGCGGAACCGATAGTTGTAAAATCGCGTATCACTTGATAATTTTCTATTTTTTATTTCTATTTCGAGTTGTTTCTTTCATTGTACGTTTCTTAGTTTTCAATCTATATTGTTTATTTGATTTTGATGCATTTTATGATTCATTGACTACAAATGATAAATTATAATATATTAATAATAAGTGCTTTTAAATTTTATCTTTTTTTTATTAAATATTATATTTTTTTTTCTACTTAGATCATACGGCATGTGTTTGGAGCATGGATACAACCCGGTGTCTTCTTCAATATCAGGGACACAGTGGATCAGTAAACTCGATTAGGTTTCATCCCTTGAAGGATTTGGTTTTAACAGCTAGCGGTGATGGATCTGCGCACATATGGCAAGCTGTCGTTAATTGGGATTTGCCGGTAAACTATACAATTATTACTATAAATTATATTGTTCCTTAATGATTTAATATTAAAGGGGCAGTCGTCAGAGGAGGAATTGGAAGGCGACGAATGCGATGATCGTTCGGATACGAGGGTATCGACATTGAGAACACCGGTGTGCGAATTGGGTGGTCACATGGGAGCTATTTCAGCAGCTGAATGGTTGGCAGGTAAAGTCAATATTATTTTTTTTTGTAATATTTCAAGTATCAATTGATAACGCAATTGGTTTATGTTGCAGGGGCGGATCAAGTTATCACTGCTGCATGGGATAGATTAGCTGTGCTGCACGACGTTGAAACTGGGTTAGTTCTAACAACATTATCAGGTGATTTATTATAGAATTTAGTAAGTAGTAAGAATAACTAACTGTTATTCTACAGGACATGATTTGGAATTGACTCACACTGCAACGCATCCCATTCAAAAGTTGGCTGTGACTTCATCAAGAGATACAACCTTCAGGCTGTGGGATTTCCGAGATAACGTCAATTCCGTTTCCGTATTTCAAGGACATACAGAGTAAGAAAAGTTTTTATTAATATATTTTAGATGAATATCTTTCTCTTTTGCGCGATATAATATAGTTGCCGCATTTGGACCACATATTTTTATTTAAATTTAAAAGTGGATGGAAGAAGACTTCTTCTTAGTTTTTTCACATACAACTACAAAAAGTGTTCGTTTTTATTTTTGGAAATTATTCTTGTTCAATTATTTTCGTATCTGGATTTATAGGAATTGTTTGTTATAGCAACAACAGACTATTTTCTAATTGGATTGGTCCAATGCAGGCAACATAAAATGTGGTCCAAAAAAACTGCTCTTCAACTGCGTATACAACGCGCTCAGTCAAAGAAATTATTGCAACAATCAACTTAAAGTTTAGGCAACTTATGTTGGTTACTACATGATTCAAATTCTATATCCAAGTAGGGTTGCCAGATTTGTTGGTAGTCAAACCGGGACAATAATGGCTGATCGTTGTCCCGGTTTGACAATCTCGGACAAAAACAAAAAATCACACATATGATGTCACGAAAGTCTTGAAAGATATAGCTCACACATGATTTCAGACTCATAATCGGGACACCTGGCAACCCTATATCTAGGTAAAGTAACCTAGACGCCGATCGATCTTATGCAACTCTTATTTTGTATCGTTTTGAAATCTACATAAGCTAATCTTTTAATTATAATAGGAGCGTAACATCGACAGTTTTTACAAGAGAAGACAAAGTGGTCTCTAGTTCTGACGATCGCAGCGTGAAAGTTTGGGATCTGAGGAACATGAGGTCTCCTGTGGCAACAATCCGTGCCGATTCCGCCGTAAACCGGATATCCGTGTCAAACACAGGTGTAATCGCGATACCACACGATAACAGACAGGTTCGATTGTTCGATCTGACTGGTCAAAGGTTGGCAAGGTTGCCTAGGTCCAGCAGACAAGGACACAACAGGATGGTGGCTGGAACCGCTTGGGCCGAGGACAATGCGAGCGGGGCGAATCTCTTCACTTGCGGTTTTGATAGGAGGGTGATCGGCTGGTCCGTCCAATCCCTCAAAGATATATAATTGCTGCTCCTCAGAAACAGCAAAGTATTATTTTAAGGAATAAAGAAACATTGTACTCGTGTTTATTATGTACATAGTTTAAAAACAATCTACTTTTTTTTATGCAACCAAAAAAAAAACAGAAATGAAAAAATAACTTTGAAATTATTTTTATGTTTAACTAATTAAGGAGTAATTATATTATAGTTTAAAATGAATGCTCCTGAAAGGAGTTGTTATGTTTCTGAAAATTGAATGTTTCTTTATTCTTTCCTCCTTTAGGCTCAATATTTATAATCTCGTAAATCCTTTCCGAGAACGAACGAAACTGAATTTGAACGAAACATAAAATAATGTATGTATATCATAATAATGTTAGTTACTAAGAATAGCTTGAAATCTTGTGATATAATATTTTATCTAGTATATTCTACTTCCAATATTCTATTATAAATTATGACGTTTTTTTCTTCTTTAAATCTATATCATTAAAATATTGTAAAAAAAGATAAGGGATATCTAGTCAATCAGAGTTTAAAAATTATTATTTTCAAATATATTTACACAAAATAAAAAATTAAATAACTACATAGATATAAGGAAAATATATTTCTTTAATAGAAGAAGTTTATTATGAAACTTGATTAGAAGAGATTAGTATTACAAATTGTTTATGAATGTAGCTAGTGTTGCAAATCCGCACTTACTAACTCGCATTGATATGTACTCGTTTTCAACCTATTTCACCGAAGGTTACATCATGGGTCAGTAAAAAGAAAACATGTTTGGAATGTAACTTAGTGCCATTGTTTTCCCACCCCCTCATCGCCATCATTATTTGTTTATATAATGTGATTTTCGATTAAGATTTAGCAATATGACGAAATGCTCTTCTAATTCTACTCTAGACGAGCATTCAAAATGCCGCCATTAATAATTGAAGCATATCAAGATTTGATCGCTCATATAAGGATTAGGGGATTTTTTTCTTATACTTTTGAACAAATTATTATTTTGACCTAATATTTCTATTTTTATGATCGCTTGAAAAGGTGATTTAATAATTTTTAATTATATTAATATGCAAATAAAAATAATGTTATCGCATTCATGTTTAGATAGATTATGGGTATTTTCTGCATTTGGAAAATCACTTTTTTTTACACTATTTTAGATTGCAATGCTACAGTTGGCAGTTAATTGATGTAGAAGAGCATTTTAGCAAACGCAGAAGTATATATTATTTTATATGGATTTGGCAATACTTTGGTAAAACTTTCCTTGTTTTTTTTCTGTTTCCGTTTATTTTCTTGAAATGTTCGATGTAGTAATAGGTATAGTTTATCGGGTTTCGTTTTTATGAAATGTACTGGCTTGAAAGATATTTCGAAATTTGTTTCGTAACTAATAATTACTATTATATGTATTAAGAAAACAAAATAAAGTTGATTATATTACAGCAGTCGTATTTTTGTTTGATTTTAAATGATTTTCAGCTTAATATTTATTGTAGAAAAAGGTGTAAAAAAGTAGATTAACTTTGTTTTTAAATTATTTTATAAAACTAAACTATCTTATACATATTCAATTTATTTTAAACCTAGAGAAAATCCTTTTTGCATAGAGGACAAGTCATCGATGATTGCAAACATCTCTTCAGACAATGTGGATGGAATAGATGGCTGCATGGAGTTATCCTCGCTTTGCTCATCCTCTCCAAGCAAACAGCGCAAATATCGTCCCATTTGTTAATATCCTTCTCATCCGCTATCCTGAAACTTGCGAAAGTTTTCCTCTCCAGTTGCAGAGGTTGCACGTAGTTCCAGATCAGGTTTTTTGTCGACAAATAGATCGTGAGGTAAGCGGATACGAACACGAAACCCAGGTATTTTCTGAGACACAGAATATACGATATTACGGCCACATTCAAAGCGATTCCGATGACGTGCAGGATGATGGGCACTATCAAATGTTCCAATGAATCGAAGCGAACGTAATTCAATAGTCGCGTGATTGCGACGAAGGTGTCGACGTACAATTTCTCGGTGCACAGGTAATACGTAAATGTTACAGACGAGTACAGAACGTCGAAATGATACTCGAAGCCTTGCTCCCTCATGCACAGTACAACTATTGCTGCTTTCGCGAATTCCAATACCACTTTCATAAAGTTGAATAGGCTTCCATGTCTTGTCAGCCTCCCGGTTGACGTTTGGTAAGTGTCTCTGATTTTCGTTGCGAAGTAGGTAAATATCAAGTATAGGAGTAGAGTGGTCAGACCGGAAACGATTTTACCACTTTTTGGCTTGGAAATTTCTTGTTTCAGCAGTGCAATATCACAAAGAGTGAAGAAGAAAAACTGAAAATAAATATAATTTTTTTTAATAATGGTGGAAGCGCCAGGAATAAGAACATTTACAATGGCTCACATCCATTATCTTATTGCTGTTTATAATTATTATAACTAGTTACTTATAATTGTTGACTATTCTACATTTTAACTAGTTAATTCATCAACTACGATATAGATATTATATTTTTTACCTGTATTTATTTCATTTTATATAATAACAACAATAACAGTTATTATATTATGTAACTACAAAGTATTAAAAAATGAAATGTAAATTAACTTTGAAAAACCAGTATTTCATAAAATACTTAATTGCTATACAAAGTATAGGTATTATAAACTTTAACTGTATAATATACAGGCCCCACCGGTATTTGTAGAAATAATCCAATAATTCATGAATTTGTTTAAAAAAAATAGATACACTTTAAAAAAATGTTTTTGGCCCCTCCTGTTGTTATAGTCACCAGCCGCTACTGATAAATTATCAGTGGCGGCTGTGGCAGTGATAATAAACATATCTAAGATTTAATATAAAATGTAAATTGTTACCTCATGTAGTAATTTACTAGAATACTTATCTACAAAAGATATTCATAAAACATACCTGGCACATAAAGGTATATAGACCAGACATCATGAGGAACATGCGTTCAGCAGCAATTATCTCTTGCACCGTTCGTTCAAGGACAATGTAAATGATTCCACATATTAAAAGTGTCACGTCTAAAACAAATAATGTAAGAAGTAAAAGTATAATTGATCTTCGATTTGCGCAAATATTTACGGGAAAAATCTGTACGCGAGACTAAATTAAATGCATGTTTGTTCACCTATGAATAGTGTTGTTGTGATGGAGAGGATGGCTCCAATCCAAGTTTGCCGGGCATCGCTTGGAGCATCTTCGTGCATTTTCTATTAACCAATTTTTGTTTTCTTTAAATTTTGTTGCTCACAGAAATTTGGACGATGATACCATTAAAACGTCATTTTGAAGAAGCACATGTCATTTTTGATATATACACAAAAGGTTTTCAATGGATGACGTTTTGTTCATAAATAAGATTTTCAATAATAAATATTTTGATTGCACAAATTTGCAATTTATTAAAAACAAGCTTTGCATGTATTATAATTGATTGAATGAATGAATGTATTAAATAATAAATATTTTTGGCTCGTATTTGGAAAATAATGAATTACATAAATTTATACTATTTTGAAAAAAAAAATGCGTTACACGTTGTAATTTATTAAATATATTACATAATAAATGTTCTTGGCTCGAACTTGGAAAATATTATAATAAACAATTTAATGTTTTGGAGAGGACACAAAAATATGTATTAAAAATAGTACAACTTAGATTGTAATAATGGAAATGAAAAATTTAAAACTTTTTTTTGTAAATAATAATTCAAGTAATTGTTGGATACAATAAATTGAGAGTCATTATGAAATAAATAAAATTCTTACGTTGTTGCGTTTTGGTTTGGGTGGGATTTGATAATGAATGTAAAAATACATTTAGTAAATATTTTTATTATATATCACAAACATATAAAAATGCATCACATATAAAACACAAAGGTGAATAAATAAATCGATATAAACTTATATACTAAGTACTGTTGACTAGAGACATATGTAGTATAGTAAGTAAAACAATTCGTTTCGATAATTGTCGTTGCAAACATAGAGTTCTCTTTTGAAAGAGGTTTTTTTTATATAAATTAGGTTTCTACAACTACATTGTGAAAAAAATATAATATATGTATATGAAATCTAAAACAAATAAGTCAGTCAAGTAGTTAACACGATGATATTAAGTTAGTAGATGAAGATGTACTCCCTTTTGCAGATTGGACAGTTGTAGGAGTTGTTCAGGCATTGCCTCAAACATTCTGCGTGGAAGAGATGTTGGCAAGGAGTAATACGTGCTCTCTTCATCGGACTAAGACAAACGGCGCATACGTCATCGCAATTTTCGATTTCCTCGAGACTGGCTTTCCGAAATTTGCCCAAAACTTCTTGCTCTTTACGCAAATTCTTCAAGCTATTCAACACCATATCCTTACCCCTCAGATAAACAGTCAGATACAAAGCTATGAAACCGAACCTAAGTTGACCATAGAATAACAGAACTAGTGCAAGCAAACATGATATGGAAATAGTGTAATATCTTAAGATAACAGGCGCGTAAAGGTGTTCCAATGCTTCTAATCGCTGGGAACGTAAGAGCCTCAAGAGACTTGGAAATATTTCAACGAAAACACGCTCCGTGCACATGTAATAGGTCCAAGTGATGAAAGTGTAGATAGGCGTCGGTTGGTAATGTTCCAAACCCTGCTCCAATCCGAAAACCAGGAGCGTGAATGTTACAGTTATTATGAAAGTGATGGCTTTGGTCCATTCCAAGACGATTTTCGTGGCAGACATCGCTACGTGTTTGATGTTACTGTGAGTGGTCATATTCACGTAAGGTGACCAATCTTCCTTTTCAATCAGCTCTTTTATGTACGAAACGCAGTACGCGATCACGTTATAAAACATCAACGAATATAAACCGGTTATTCTCTTCTGAGGACACAATAGTCCTCCGAAATTGCACAGAAGGACTCTGTCACAGCTCATGAAGAACACCAACTGCGAAAGGAAAATACAAAGTTATTAATCTAAAAGATTATTTAGAAATTATAAATGTACCTGTATTGCTAAATTGGATATATTTTTCATCATCATGAAAATTCTCTCGCAACGATCCAACGGCGAATATAGCTTCAGCATTACTCTCCAAATCGGCCCGGATATCTTTTTCAATAAACCTGAAAACAAGTTTTTTTTGTTTGTTTTTCAATACAAATTTGTACATTTACAATCAGAGCAAATATGTAGTAATCGTGTAAGTTGTTCTGTGTATAATTAAAATAAACATAGTTTCATAGTGAACAGAAATTCTTTTGTTATCAATCCAACTATTAATTACGTTTCTAATCACGTCTAGCCTATCTGAAGCCGTCTAAAAATAGATGAGGCAGTGCTATTTTCAGAAAACAATATATCTATATAATTATTAATCGGCTATGGATTGCCGCCGATGATCGGTTTTGAGGAATTGTATTCGGAATTCCAAGAAAACGTCGAAAACATTTCGGGGATCTCGATAAGACTTCAATGGACCTTTTATCTGTACGAGTCGACGATAACGTGGTCAACAGGAGTACACGTCCAAGTCATGGAACTTAGCATAGTAACAAGCATCTCGGGCACGAATGGAAATAATAACATCGCTTCTTGTTTTTCTTCTCTTTTTTTTCGATTGCTTCCATTTCTAATGTCTCTTTGCTGACATGCCGCTGATTTTAATTGTGTGCTCGTTGATGGGTGATGAAATTAAGAGTTGCATCTGATCACACGCTTCGGTGGTCGGAAAAAGAGGGCTTTCTTATAATTCTCAATTTAGTTGCGCATCAATTAGAAGAGTGTCAGTTTGCAATTGACAGCTCGATTAAAAATTTTAAACACGTTACAAACAAACAAAATAATATCCAATACTTCTGAAAGTATTGTATAACTATTATTATTATTATACAAACTAATGCACCAAAATAATTATTGCAACTACTACGAATACAGTGATAATTGGAATCAATTATATAATTACATGCATTTGTCTCTCAATTAATAAAACGACCTATAATAATGATATAAATATACACATTTGGAACATGAACTCAATTATTTTTTATGTTTATTTAACTCTTTGAAGCACATTTTATCAAAAGTGTACATAGTTAATAAAAATTAAGTGTTTAATTATAAAGGACATTAATTAACCCTTTGATATATAATGACGTATCCCAGCCTTCCAAAGTTTATTACGCAATAAAAATAAGAAAGTTTTATAAAAACAATAAATCTAACGGTATTATATAACGAAGTGTTGTAATTCAAGCAAACTATATTTCTCGTTGTGCCCTCAAACAAGTACTAAATAATGTTTTTTTTTGGAATGATAGTAAAAGAAACAAAAAGATATGTTGCAGATTAAGTAGTCTTTAGTATTTCTTAATTTACTAATAAAAAAAGGCCGATGAACCTGTAAGAAATAAACAGAAAAACTTTATTTTACTGCTTCAAGTTTAAAAAATATAATTCCATGTACATTTTGGTATGAAAAGTTCCACTTATTAATGATTTTAACTTTGCAGCACTTCAACTTTAATTAGTTAATTAATTGAGGTTTTTGTATTAGTGATTTGGTATTGTTTGTAAAAAAAATATATCTAAACGGAAAGATTTATGGTAATATTATTATTATCAAAAATATGATTGATTAATATAGATAAATTTACATGCACAAATTTGTTTATAATTTCAATTTCTATAACAAATTGATAATTTACTAAAAAATTAGATTAATTTTGGATCGATTTGATTCAGTCGAAATATAGTATTTCTAATTTGTAAATAAACAAGACGGAAGTGCCAAACAAGTTAAAGAAAAAGTATGAAAGTTCACGCACTGATAGACAGTGCAATGCGTATATGTGGACATGCATCATCATAATAATAAAAACATGATATAATATTATCAATTGTCTGCAAAACTAGACTGCTTAGCTATAGTGCTATAAATACAGACGGCTATAAATAAAAATAATGCGCTGGATCATATTACCGAGTTTGGAGAACTGAATAAGGTCAAATTTTCCTTCCAAAAAGTCAGTTAATAATTACAGTAATACCAATATTTGAAACCAGACTAATCGAGGAACTAAATACATACTAAAAATAAACCGCACAAAAAGAGACTGATCATATGTAATAATCTTCAAACCAGACTGTAGTGAATCCGGACTATGCTGTATGTCTTTCGTTATGTCTATACCGAAACATATATAACTAGTTTATTTTTTTGCTATGTCTGTACCAAAACATATACAGCAAGTAGTTGGCATGAAATGGAAGAGACTTGGCAAATAACTATATATTTGTTTGGATTGAAGCACTCGAAAATATATTTAGTAAACTATCTTATTTTTTTTTTAAACAATTGAAACCTTTCAAAATATTTAGTATATAGTATTTTTAACTCTGTTTAAACTAGCAAGTGTTTATATTACGTTATAATAATTAGATATGTAAGTTATTTAAGGAAAGAAGTACTAATTATAGTATTTTTTCCATTATAAGACGCACAAATAAAATTTCTTAGAAACGAGGTACGTCTTATGATTTAAAGATTTGTTCTATTTTCCAAAAAGCTTCTATTCTGAATAGATCTTTGTTTATGTTAAGTCTTTTAATAAAATAGCCTGTTCACATCATTCAAGATTTTTGGGAAAGACCACATACAATATAAGTACAGGTATAGCAAAACAAAAAATTAAGAATACTATACAACATTAAGAAACATTCGAAAATGCAATCATTCACAAGATCACAACAGAGCGGAAAGACCAAAACAACCTATTAATACCAGAATGATACTGAAAGAAGATGAAATACAAACGAATACCGACATGAATAAAAGAAACCCACTTTTAACTTGTAGAAAGGGAAAAATGACCTGCGTCAAGTATCAAATAAGAAATATATAATGGAAAGAAGTGTTGTGGTCAAGGTAGCACAATGAGTAACTTGCAGAAAAGAAAGTGGAACTAAATACAGTAAAATATGAAAAAAAGGTAAAAGAATTCTACAAAAAAAAAGATACATAAGATAACATAATTTCCCATCGATACTAAGAAACCCGCTTTGTCGATAGTCCTTTGCGCTGGTTATTAATTGTTAACTCTTTCTATAACATTGTGCAATACATTTTGTTTCTTATAATTTTTGTAATGAAATTAAACTATTTAAGACATACTTAGATCAATTGTTCTATTTTTTGGTTGTATTATAAGTTTTGTCATTCAAATATCATTCTATCTATCTATTCAAGATTTTCTTCATTTTTTTTTTAGATTTAGCACTTAGAAATTAAAACACTGGCTAATATAATAATTTGGTTTCGACGAGATTTGCATATAATTTATAATTAGAATAATTCTTTCAATGTTACTCCTAGTCTATAGATTCTGCTTTAAAAAAATAATAAATATAAAGATAGTTTTAATTTAAAAATTCATTTACTACAATCTTTTTGTTGCTCTTAAATCTTAAAAACTATAGTCTAGACAGCGTTTTTCAACCTTTTTGCCGCGTGACCATACATATTTGTTTTTAGTTGTTCAGCGACCCAATTGATAAGAAGTATTTCAGCAGTTCCTTGCTTTGACAGAAGGTGACAGTAGACATTTTCATAGATTGAGAAACGATGATTTAGTATATTTGAAGTATTAATTATATCATCAAGAAAAACTAGTCAGAAGCAAAATATGTTTTGTTCAGTTATTGTTTTTAAAAATTTAGTTTATAGCCATTATTTTAAAAAAATATATTGACGAAATTAAATTACAGAAATAAACTCCAAAAAGGCAAAAATTCCCTCGCCGTTTTTCTTCTCTCTTTAAATGATTAATATAGAAACCGAAATTATGCAACAACGTGCAGATGTTCTTTTCTTGTCGTTGTTTACACAATAAAATTGTTCGCGGATAATGATAGGTTTCACTGTATTGGCTCAAAATATAATAATCGTTGCATCATCGTGTCACTGTTATATGGTGTTTCGTGTCTGCATTCGTTATTTCAACTCAATCATGCACATGTGAATCCACGAAAAGGAAATTAATTAAAGACATACCACAAGACAAAGATATTTGAATAATGAAATAATAATAATAATGATGACAATAATAAAAAAAATGGAAGGAATCTATGCCGCATTAATCATTGATAAACCAGCTGGGAATAAATATTTATTATCACATTTGTAAAGAAGGAGGTATAGTTTGATGAAGCGCGTTCTCGATCGAAAGTTTTGTTATTATTATTTGATTCCAAAACTGTGTTTCGTTTAGTTTTTGTGCATTGATTGTGTATATTAATTGGTCGATGTGTAATAGCAGTTTGTGCGTGTTGTGTTGTGCTCTTCTTATTTTTTTGCACGTCACTGGCAATTTGCATCAAAGAGGAGATTAAGTGACGCGGATTATTGGCGTTCAATCTAAAAGCAAAGGGTGGCGTTTTGGTATAAAAAGTGCACCCTTGCGGTGTATTCCTCACAGTTCCGACTTCATCCACCGTCGTCCAACACCACCAGATTTCGATCTCTCCTGCTTTTGGTGAGTTCCTCAAGTAACTATTCTCGGTACATCATTTAACAACATTCACATAAAACATGTATTATTCACATTTTTTTTTTTTAAATATCATCAACATTTGAAAAACAAATTACTTTAAACATTATATTCAACACAACAAACATTAGAAATGCTTTTGTTACCATTTTTAAATAATATTTTTTTGACAATATTAAATTTTCTAATTGAATTATAAACAAATAAGTTTAGAAAAATTAAACTAATTATCATTACAATCATTAGTACCAATTATAAAATATAATAAATTTCAAATAATTTCATAAATATCTTATTGGTACAAGCTACTTTGAATGAAATATACTGAAAATAACTCATTTCAATTGTAGCGCCATCTCTCGGGTGGAAACAAATACATTAAATGGCGGTGATAATCCAACAATCGGATGCACCAATTGTTCAAACATTCCTCTGATTGGTTTAGAAACAAATTGTGGTTCATTTTCTTAAACCTATGAATGACTATATTCAACCTTCGCCAAAATCTTGGCACAAGAACAACATTCGAAATTGACGATTCGTCGAAACGCTTGCAAACAAGACAAAGCACATTTACGTCTTCAATTTTTCTTTATTCGGATCAGTCATTTCATGTGTTTCTATAGTTAAATTATCACGTATTTAAGTTTGATAGTTAATTGTAAACTCTAAATTCTGAATGTTTATTTTAGATTAAATTAGATAATTGAAGTAAAATTTGTTACTATATTTATATTTGATATTAGTATTTGTAAAGTAATGTGAATTCTTAGCTTTTTTTTTAATTTAAAGAAATTTAATGATTTGATTATTTTTATACACTTAAGCGATTAAATGTAGTCTTTGTTTAACTATCGCTATAATTCAAAGTTCAAGTTGAAATATTACCTGGAAGTTTGTAGAATACATTTTTCAACCATCTTGTAGGATACTTGTAGTTGGCAGAAATTAATAGAGGTATAACCAGGCAAGAGTAGGTAGCCACGCACCATCCTCCAAGACTCAACAATAGTGGAGCATGTCCTCTCGAACAATAAGGCAACAAGAATAGAACGGACAGCAAACAAACTAAAACAAAATATTAGAATCAAATTTGCGAACAATAACACACTTCAACAATATTCTTTTATTTCTGAAAAATGTACCGATAAATTACTCAGAATGTTGCAAAGATAACGATATTTGTCTATTTCTATATTTATCACACACTTATTATGCCAATCCTAAAATCGAATGATTCATCATAGAACTTCTAAAATAATCCAACATCAACAAAATATTTACTTCGATAAAAAGAAATATTTATAATTAATCGAAAACCAATACAAAGATTTAGATTAATATTGTTTTCAATCTAATAATATTGAATAAAACAGTAAAAGTTTCTTGAATTTCCACAAAAAAAAACGAAAGTATTATTTGTTTTTCTGCAGCAAATGTCCTCGACTGTATTTATAATTCATATCCGTAGTATTTTTAGAGAGTGCACCGGATCAAAATCAAATTTTCGAATCATATTTTCGTCTACACGTTCTTTTTATTCCTATTCGATGCGGCATAAAAATAGCTGCGGTTTTGTATTCGCGGAATTTCCAAAATGTAAATAAACTAAAGGAGGCAAAGGACGAATCAGTAAATATTCGCTGCTTGATCTCACTGCAAATATGTCTTTCGTTCACTAAAACGTTGCTGAAAAATATGTTTTCCAGATTACAATAATCTCAATTGATTCTTAAAATAAATTTAACATAAATATTTTCTATTAGATGATTCTGCGATTATTCATGTTGGTAACATTTTCAGTATATTAAACGCAAATATAAAGATATTTGTATAAATTTTCAATAAGTGAATTATGTAGTGTGAAATAAATTCAATTAATGCTTGATTTTCGTATTTATCAATGAATGTAAAACACAGTAAATCGAATATAAACATACGGAATAATATTTTTCTTTATCGTAGAAAGGCGAGTGATTTCGTATTAAACATCAATTATCAGTTACATGTGAACCTGCGAATATAAATGGTTAAAACTAGAAACAATTAAAATACAAATTTAATCAAATAAAACGTAAGTGATTTCCATTGAAATTCATAATTATTTCATTTTCTGTATTCTAACGAAATTTTATTTTTTTTTGTAAAGAAATTATATAACAGTAATTTCAAAGTATTGTTATCTTCAACTGTAAAAATTATTCATTTTGTAATCACATGTTACAGTTACTATTTTGTATAAACGGTTTTTACTGTTCAATAGTTAAAATACTAATATTTGTATTGTGAGAATTAAATTTTACATAATCATCTTTAAATGCAGATTCGGTTCTATAGAATCAGGATTAGTTTTATAAGTTGAAGATGTTGAGATTTGAAGAACTGTATTACCTTTTGTATGAATTCTCACGTAAGTTGAAACACCCATAGTACCAGAATCCCTAACATTTGAAACGTTAAGCATTTCTCTGGCTCTGAACTAAAACTGGGATAGACTAAGTTGCGCGTGGCGCGAAAATCGTATGATTCCAAGACTGCTAACGTTAAGTAATTCAGTCGGATATATTTAAAATTTGGCGCAAGTCGAACATCAGATCGTTAAGTGCTTACCTGTTTCCGCAATCTTCTCATCCCTGAGCTTAGGATCGAGCTTGGGGATGGTATGTTCGCTCCTTAATCTGCCGCGGAATCTCGTCAACATTCCCATGTTGTCGGTAAACTGTTTGAAATCTGAAGGACCGCTTGTATCTATCGTCCGAATGATCACTGGAGGAATTCCAAAAGAAGTACGAAAAGTTATGTCTAGGTAGATTGTATGCACGTGGCTTTTTGGCAGAGAGGATTTTTGCGAATGAATCCACAGAACGGCGTGTTTCTTTTTTATTTATACACACACGCACACGCCGACACCAACACCGACACAGAGCGCACCACGAAAACTTAGAATAAATGTTTATTTTAAATAATGTAAACATGTTTGTGCTCCATCTCCGTGTTTTTGTTTTCAATCAGAAATCAATATCAAGGATGAATCCTAGAAAGAGAGAAGAAAATAATATTTTTAAATAACGAGTGCAAGGCTCTTCGAATTGAGGTGCTCAGGATTATTTTCGTAGTCCATTCAAATGAACTGCAGCTTCGAACTTCAATTTAAAATCAAAAAAATATAAACTTAAGAAACTTATCACCAGATCCGTGTTACGCAGTGGCACCGCATCTCGTGATATTTTTACGTTTGCTTAACAAAAACAAGTTTCATAGTTTTGATCAAATGTTTCACAAAATTCGTTAATTTTCAATGATCGTTTTTTATATTTATCAAGAGTATATTTCAATAAGATTTTTTACCAAATTAATTGCAAAACAATACATTTGTTGACGAATATATTTAATTATACTTTAAATAAATCTACTAAATATTTCAAATTATCAATAACTTTAATGAATTGTACTTTTTTAGATTAAATTAAAAGTCACAAATAATAAATGATTTTTAAGTCATCACATAAACACATACACGAAATCTTAAAAACCATATAAATCCTTGTTTTCCAAGAAGCATCGATATCAAAAAAAAAATAAAATAAAAATAGAACAAACACATTAATTAACTTGTACTGTATGGGCCAATAGTAGCTTATTAATAGCTATTGCTGTTCGAAAATCATATAATCTACGAGTAGGTTTATCTGGACAGTTTTATTTAGATTTTTTTTATCTGCCCGATAAAACAAACAAACTTTGCTGGAGTCCTCAAATGAATCTTTGATCTGAAATCGTCGTCGATAGTGAAACGGTTTCAATTACATTATTGCGGAGCCTTGGCTTTTGCAAATGGGATCATTAAACCTTATCGTTAATCGCAGCCGCATTATTTTTATATTCACACTCTTCTTAGTTTTTTCCCTCATTTCATCATTCTTTTGTTTTATTGAAATTACCAGAAAACACCAGATCGGATCTTATTACATCTTTTATACTTTAATAGTTCGACTAATGCTATGGTGAGATCGTGATGTATTAGCGAAATAAAACTGTCAAATTGTCTAGTTTGCTAAATTTTATTGTTTTATGTCTGTTGTGTCCGTACTTATTTATTTTGACCACTTTAAATCACGTCGGTCTCCTCTCCGGAGAAGCCGACTGTTTGCTTTGTAGTATTCATAATTGTTATGAGAGTGTGAGAGAGAGAGAGAAAAGGAAGAGGGCGCGGGGTGCGGTTAAATCCATTATGTCTGCATTTCTTTCTTTCTTTTTTTGGGGGGGAACAATAATTTCATTGGTGTGCGTCTACAGGGGTAGAAAAATACGCTCTCAGTTGTCAGTCTCGCACCAAGTCGCGCCAATTGTTATGTAAGCCAGTATGCCTCCTCGTTCACTATGTAAATTCATCTTCCGGGCAGTATTGCAGGTCATACACATCCAGACATTTTCTGGCGGGTAAGAGATTATTTTTTACTATTGCATTTTCACTTCAAAGAGAGAGAGAGATAAAAAAACAAATTATATTTTATAAACAATGTTACGAGAAGAATATTTTGATTGAAAGTAAACAGATTTTAGATTAATAATCAGCGATAGTATTATGCAAAGAAGTCCAACTCAGAGACTAACAAATATTATTCAATATTAATCAAAGTGTCAACACATATCAATAACAGGATAAAATCAAATTCCCTCATTCTGGAGATTAGTATGCATTGATTTTCGTTGAAATTAAAATTAAAACCGTAAAAAAATATAAAGAAACGATATTTTTACATATAAAAACACAGGGTTGATGGACCGCGATTTTATTTATAATATAATGCAAGTAGAAAAATAAAGAAATTCTTGTAAAAGTAAATATCTCCATTTACAGGAAATGATTATCAATTGAAGACAATAACAATAAATGGTTTCGCGTTAAATATATGGATGTATTTTATTTCTGAAATAAATACGATCGTGAATGTGAGTATTCGAATCGTGTTTTCAGTTTTTATTTTGAAGTTGTAGTTGTTGAACTCGAATTGAAAAAGTGAATAATTATTTAGCGCGTAAATGTTTTCAAACACGTCCGCACGTGCCAATCACAGCGAGAGAATTAAGTAAATACCAGTCAACAATTATTACAACATGTTATTCTTGTCGTTGCTTTTGGTCAAGGATCAAGGTGCGCTGTGCGTTTTACGCAATACCGCCAACTTGCGACAGTTTGGCGTTCTGTCAACGGTTGACACTTGCATAGTAGTTATTATGTTCTTTATTCATCGGTAATTTTTGTATATGTAAATGTTTTATTTTGAATTCGCAAAACGATTGTAAGAATCGGTGAATGGAAACGACACCCCAAATCGAAGCGGACAGACGTCTGCTGAAATTCAAGACATACGAGGAGTACCTCGATTCATTGGTGAATAAAAGCGACGTGTGCTATCTGCAGAGCGTTTCGGCTTCGAGGACTATTGCTGAATTGGGTTATAGAAGCACCGGAGAGACGTTGAGTAGGGATCAATTCCAGACTAGATTGGCAGCTGTTATAAGTTACCTTTTTCCAACGTTCAAACCGTACGAGTTGGCCAGCGAGAGGATGCCGGCGAAGGATCCTCTGCAGAAGGAACTTGCACTTAGGGAACGTGTCAATAGGCTCGGTATCATCTCCACGATAATTTTCTTGAGAAACTTTACAAGAGGCGGGTTCGAGGTGTCCGGATATATTGACTATGGGGATCGGCTGCAGAACGAGGATTGGAAACCGTTTTTCAGGGGGAAAAAGAAACTTTGGCCGCGTTCTTCGGATTTGGGATATTACCATTGGAGGTTAGGTAAAAGCATATCAAACGAATCGTTCAATTATAAGGTGATGGTCGACATGCAGAAAGGTTTGATATTTCAAAACAGATTCGATAGGAAAATCATTTACGTTGATCCGAACTTGTTAAGTCCTGGAAGCAATACTACGAGAACACGAATAGAGAGTTCAACTTACGAACACATCGTCCTATATGATCACGTCGTTATCCAGCGTATATAGAAAATTACGTTTTCTTTTATTATCTTTCATTCGCTGACGATGTCAGATTTGACATTCTCTTCATGTTTCTTATAGTAGATGTTTCATAAAAGGTAAAGCTAGAAAAATTCAAGTGATATGGAGACGACCCCTCAGATCGAAGCAGACCGTCGTTTGCTGCAGTTCGAAACTTACGAAGATTATCTGGATTCCTTGGTGACGCCAAGCGATTTGTGCTATCTGCAGAGCGTGGGATCATCTAGGGTGTTGGCGGAATTGGGGTACAGAAGCACCGGTGAGACTTTGAGCAGGGAACAGTTCCAGAAGAGATTGTCCACTGTCGTAGCATACCTCTTCCCCACGTTCAAACCCTACGAATTGGCCAGTGAGCGAATGCCAGCAACTGATCCTTTGCAGAAGGAGTTGGCTTTAAGAGAACGTGCGAACAGGCTGGGCATTCTCTCAACGATAATTTTCCTTAGAAATTTTACTGTCGGCGGATTTGAAGTGTCCGGATACATTGATTATGGGGATAGGTTGAAGCACGAGGATTGGAAACCGTTTTTTAAAGGTAAAAGAAAGATATGGCCGAGACCTTCGGATTTGGGCTACTACCATTGGAGGATGGGTCAGAGCATATCCAACGAATCGTTTAATTACAAGGTTCTCGTGGACCCGAGGCGCGGACTCATATTCCAAAACAGATTCGACAGGAAGACGATTTGCGTCGATCCCAATATGATTCCAGGGAGCAACAGTACGAGGATACGCGTAGAAACGCCTTGCTACGAGCACGTCGTACTCTACGACCACGTCGTGATCCAACGTATATAAACACGAAAATATGCCAAATATTCAAAATAAAACAGGGACGATAACAACTGAATCTTTATTTTGTCTAAGAAAGTTCGGGAACATTTTCTAAACTTCTCAATGAATAGAATCTATAGGTAAGAGAATCGGAACGTGTGTAGTAAATTTAGAGAGCAAACGCGTTTATTTTTCCGGGAAGTTGTTGATCACATGCGGCACTTTTTTTAATTGGAATTCAGCATTCGATGACACGGTTATCTGTAAATAGTATGTATGTTTTTATTTAATACCACGACCCATTGCTCCGGTACTTATATTTAGTAAGTTGTGCTTTATAATTAGAATATTGTTAACGTGCGAATGACAAACGCGTGAGGTTCTCTACGTTCGAATCTGTGATTCGCACAACGTACATACGCGAAAGAACCTACGCGATTTTCAAAAATATCAAAATTAATCCACTTGTTGATTTGGCGCTTCTTCCGGTTTTTCCCAACCGATATTATTTTTCTACGCTCTTGTCCTCTGTTGATCCCATGAAGACAAAGCAAGCAATTTCTAGTATTGATAATCTCTTATTAATATACATGTTTTATTCCTATTCTTGTTCAGGAATGTTTATATCGGCTGATATGCACATATCCAAGTGAAGGAAAAGAAAGTAGCAAAGTCTGGTAGATTTGCAAAGCGTGAATGTTATCCACCTTAACACGTAGATACGTTATGCAAATATACCGCTCTCTTGTTATTATGCTTGCCTATTTACGTTATAATTTAAATTAGAAACCAATAATTAATAGTAGAAAAAATATGATAATACACAAAACATTTTTTTTTAAATATAACATTCTAATGATAAATCACAAAAAAAATATATTAAATGAAATTCATTTTATGTACAATAATATGTGTGATACTCAGTTAGAAACAAATTAATAATTTGATAAACAATATTAGTAACCTAATTAATGAAGACTAAAAAATCACAAAATAATTTTAAAACTATGACTTCCAATTTTGATACACCATATACCTTGAAAACTTATTTTTTTTTTAATTATAGAGATTACAACAAAGTTTACTATTACAAAAAAAGCTTAGTAACCTTATTATGAAGGCTCAGAAGTTACAGCGCATGTGCGGGGTTCTTCCTCCATTGCGTGGCGTTACACTTACATTCACTTCCTAAATTTGCTCAATTCATTTTCATTTTAAATTAATTGAAAATAATTGTTTCTTTTCTGAAACCCACATACGTTACTGCGGAATACTCATAATGCACTACCAATTAAACTACACTGCAATCCACGACACATATAAATTGTTTATAAATTATTTGAGAACATCATACAATTATCTTCAATATCGGTGTTTTCGCTATTGGTTTCTTAATTTACAATAAATAATATTTAGAATTATTTCATTTTCTCTTTACGTTCATCTCAGTAGCGAAATAAATTGTTTTATAAAATAAGCACTAGCAAATTGTTTTCAGCGTGGTCCAGTTCTTGATTTAATGTTAGAAATGAAGACAAATGAAATTTTGATTGCGTAATTTAGCAACCCATACAAATATTATTTTCTATCTTATTATTGAGATAACCCACAGTATGTTAGCTGAAGCGTGTATTATTATGTTTCGTTTTTTTTTCCTCATTGCTTCATATGCCCTTACTTAAAATAGACCTATTATCTAATTGATATGATTAATGTCTTTAAAAATAGTACAACAACCGATATAGAATGCTGCTAGAATTAAGTAGTAAAAATTGTGACCAATAGGGTTCGGTAGATGGAAACATCATAAAAAAGGAAATACAAATAGACGAAGTTAGAATCGGGACATATCAAAAGAAACTTAGTTCGAGCAGCGACTGTTTCGGTAGGGCTTAATTATGGCTGTTGGATGTTAATTAATATCCGTACCGAATTAATAAATCGGCAACATCGTGTTCAGTATTGTGCGTGTATGCGTATGTATGTATTTATTTTTTTCTCTCTTCTAACAGTGTATGTAATCAACGGTTTATTCTTTGATAAGAGCGTCCCGAGGCAGTGGCTCGAGATTTCAGTCTTTGGACAACCATAGACTCGGTGATACGACTGTGTGCTGTGGCGGTGGTTGGTGCGCTCGCAATTTACCAAAGAAAGAATAGTGTTCCTAAGATCTCGTTGCGGCTTCCTTGCATAATGACCGCGAAATGGATGCGAGCCTGAAGTATTGCGCCCGTTAATTGCAGCTGCATCAACATTATCAGCAAAAAAACAACAGCGCTTCACAGAAAAAACAAGAAACAACAAAAGAAAGTTACAAACAACAACAAGACACACAAAAAAACAACAGCAACAAAAGAATCGACGATCACGGAGTAGGGCACATACACTCAAACTCGCACATGTACACACTCACACTAATATACAAACACAAGTTGTAGACACAGGAGAAAAGTTCCGCGTTACGGTCTTCGTGATATAATATTGATGTATTGTTACATAATACCATCGGCTGTGTTGAATAGGTGGTTTGTTGATGACTCGAAAGTTGTTTTTAATTGTTGGAAGTTTCCTATCGGTACACCGAAATACCGATATACGGGCCGCAGGAGATTGGTCCAGGTAATTACAATAACTTGATGTATTTTCGCAAAGATGCAACCTCCAGCTTCACTTGGAGCGATTTCCTTATATATACCAGGGACGATCACATTTATAAATAATGCCTAGAACGAGCGATTCACATTAATTAATTGTTGTGTGGTTCGCTGCAATGGATTCGAACTAGGGACTTTTGTTATTCATAGAATATCTTGTATTTCTAATAAAAAAAAAGATAAGGACGTACAAGTATATAATCGACGATCACATTTGCAATTAAAAGTTATTCATCGAATAGGCACGGTAACAAAAATTTTCTTTTGCATGAAACTTATATTTTTCTATAATAATTTTAAGTCATTAATATAATTCTTTAAAGTTTTTATTTTCTAAATGGATGATAAATGAATTTTCTGTAATTTGATTTTAACTTTACTTTTTGTTGCACCGATTCACTGAGCATCTAAACTGACTTCTTTCCCATCCGGTATTGGTTGTGCAAAAGCTTTGATATAGTGTTATTATGTAAATGATTTTTTTAAAATAATTTCAGAGTTTCACTTACAGCTCGAGAGCGTTCTAATAATAGCTCGTTCGAATGCACGCTCTTAGCGGAATTATAAATAGATCAGGTATTGAAATTGCTTTCCAATCACACTTAGCACCTGGATGTAGTATTGGCAAGACAGGCAATAATAGTAAAGTAGGCAGCACGGAGAAGCAGGAGTTTGTTTCGTATTCATTTGCAGAGTTTCGTCGCGCATCAACACAGTTCGCAAATTAACAAAACTTACGATGTGTTCGAGTTTGATAGCAGTGGTACTGGCAGTTTTTATTTTTCGAATATTTGCAGCTAATCTCCGAGTTTGCGAATTTATTGATTGTGTCGAAGGGAAATAAATGCACGCGGTTTCTCATTATTTTAATTGCGTTTGCATAAATAGTCACAACATGGGATAAGATGTATCCTTCTCTGCTTAATTCGCGGTCCAAACTTAATTTAATGAACGTACAAACAAAATAAGTGATTACAGCAAATGGTCGCATTCCGAGCGGCATCGCTATATTATTGGCCTCTTCTCCCGGCTCGTAAAATAACAATAAAATATTATGATTCACGTGTTGCTAGCTGGTAATGATGCCACAAAATGCAATTCGCGGAACGTTTCGTTCGCCGTACCCTCACTGTTCATTACTTGCTTAATTAAGTCGAAAGCGATTGTGCCTTTTTATTTCAAATATTTTAGTGCTGTGTCTGTCTGTTGCCTTTCTCATTTGCCGATCACCATTACCAACCACTATGGGACATCGATGCAGTTGCATCGTGTTGCCAACAGGAATTGGGTTTAAAATTGTTGCGAGTGTATTTTCCCCGGTAGTGGTGTTATATATTATACGTAAACAGTGGGGAAGGCCTCAGATTGTGCTGTAAATAGTGAGCAGGACCTTTTTTGCTCTCTAGACGCATGCAAACGATGGATGCGATATATTTTTGTTCTAGAGCAAGTAAATACCCAGCATTGATTATAATTTTCCATGAAGTGCCAATTAAATGTGAATTTTGATCTGTTTATGCACAACATCCACCGCACGGAATGCGAAGTGTAAATGGGTCTCGTGGATCGGAGGCAACAATGAATTTAAAAAAAGTCCGAAAGCGGCGTAAACAAAAGTTCATTGCTTGGGTGAATATATTTTCCAAATACGATTAATCGTGCTTTTATCGGCGTTATTATTATTATTAATTGTCAGCCATCTCTGATATCTGGCATTTCAAGCGTCTCTCACGCTCGAGATCCGGCGCAAGATGCAACCACTGTTGTGGTGTCTTAGCATCACGAGGTTGGCAACGCCGAGGTTGGTAACCGAAGCATAAGCTCATCATCATCATCACCACCTTCAAAATTACTTATTATTTTTTTACGCGAATTATCTCTCCTTCATACGTAGCAATTAACAATGCCTTATTGTCTTTGTTTTTCAGTATATCCGAGAGTGCGACCCCGTGAGCGCATTTCGCCATTGCCATGCAGACCATTTCGATTATTTCCCTCCTGTTCGCCGTCACCCTGTCGTTCGTCATTACAAACATGTGAGTATATCCAAAATGATGCACACGCATTCCCGATCCGGATCCGCATGTCTCCTCTCTAGACAATATTCCGCTGTTGCGTAACACTCCGCCACTGGTAAATATGTTTGTTGTCGTGCGAGTATTTAGTTCACGGACGCTGTTGGGTTCCTTCAATAATCGTTTTGCTGCTTTTCAGCTTCGAGAAACGAGTCAAAATAGAAAAGACACTTAATTTAACTCCACTCACTCGATTTTATAAGCCAAAAAAATACATGAAATACATTTTTTTCGATTTCAGTTCCTTCAATAAGATTAGATAAGAAATTTCTTAAAAAATTTCATTGAATTTCAGAGATTGGCGCACTTGTTTATAAAATATTAATTCACAATTTTAAAAAAATATATAAATTAAAACATTATTTTTTCATGGAAAAGAATATTAAGTATAGTTAAAATCAATTAATAAATTAAAATACAAAAAATATTTATTTAGTTTTAATATCAGTAAATTTTAATATAGAAAACAGCAGCATTATTTATAAACACTTTAATATTTAATTAAATACATAAACGGATAGATGTAAACGGTCGTATTAACTGTATGTAAATTATCAATATTTATGTGGTATTACATTGAATATCTCAATTACATGATAATCGCAAAGCAATTCTATATTCAATTTAAAGCGAAGCAAATAATGAAAAAAAAGATAGTAATAAATTAAAAATAAACAAACATTGCAAAAGTGTCTTCATTGAATCCATAATAAAACAATGATAAATGATCGTCTGTAACTGTTTACGTTCTATAATTATAACCGAGGCAGCCGATGTTTCTAGGAAGGAATCGTTGTGTTTAAAATAGTTTACACGCATTGGCGAATGCAACATCAATAAATTGTTAATCACCAATCGACACTCAATATAATAGTGAACCGTGAACGACTTCGACTTGTTCGGCAAAAAAAAATCAAATGAAAAGTGCTACCGAAGATGAGTAACTTCAAACGAATGCTCCTTGATTTTGATAAAGCAGTGATTGAGGAACGAGAGAAGAAAAAGAGACGAGGATGGATGTAGGAGCGTCTCCTGATAAGTCAACGAAAACAGTTACATCGAGAAAAGCATATTGTGTAACTGGCTCAAGTTGACGATTGTTTTTATTTTTCTGTTTCTGGGTATAATTTATATATTCGAAAAGAAAGAAAGAAGATCCATTATATAAGTGGATTTTTATCGCTTCAAGCGAAGCGATGAAAGATATAATCGGGCCGGTTTTTTTTTTCATATGTAAGACGCGATAATTGCAGCTATTTTATTTACCTAAAAAAAATATAGTTCATCGAATGATAAGATGCTTGTGGTTATCAAGGAAGAACTAAAGTGATGTTCATGTCTAGTTCCTAGAGGCGAGCGGAAAGGAAGAATGAGTTTCGCCATGTCAACGGTGACAAATTGATCATAGTAGATCATAGCAATGATCGCAATAATTGGCACGTGTCCCCATTTTTGCGATTAAACCTCATTGAAACTAGTTGCTCACTTTCTTTCTGCTCGCAAACTCGTTTTGCTTTTGAGACCGCAACTCGCTATTTATAGAAGAAGCGCACTCTCGGTTTTGTATGCACATTAACCCATTACGACCATTATCGTTATTACCGTTGTTAGAACGGGGGGACAGATTACGCAGTGATGTAACGCGTTTGTATTGTTCAGGAAGTTTTATGCAGGTTCGACGATCCCTGCCTTTGTGTCTACGCCAATTTAAAATTTCAAAACTTGAATTGATCTGCAAAGCGGGACATCATCTCTTCGTGCAACTGGTTGCAGATAATTTATTACCATGCATAACCCATTCAGAATCCCGTAGATTTCCGTTCTAGTACAATGGAGATGATTTGTTTCATGCATTAGACAATAATATTAATGTCCTGTGCGCGTGGCTGTAAGGAAGAAAAAAGAAAACAAACTTCATAACAATGTAACAGTAAAAACCACATCCTTCGTTTTCTATTGCAATTAACAATTGTGACCATGAAATATTTATAATGTTGCAAAATACTACCGCAATTGAACGGAACACGCATTGTGCTCCATTTTCGAATTATTATTTAATGCACTCTTATTGAGCGCGTGTTGATAATTATTTCTGTTTTGATTCTTTAGGGCTGAAGCTAGAGCGCCATGGATTTGCCAACCTTGTGATATGTTCGAAGAATGCAACAAAGAACCGGAGAGCTACTGCATGTGGGGTGAAACTAGAAACTCTTGCAACAGGAGAGTTTGTGCCAAGGTATGATTATATTAAAAACAAATAGTTTAACTACACCAACATCATATTTAAACCGATTTCGAGAAGAGTATAGATTACCCATCTGTTTCAAATGTTGCTTAACTTTCGTGAGATCAACGCCACCAAATTAAAATAATGCATTGACAATGATTAACTACATTTGTTGTTGGATATAACTAGAATAAATAGGACAGCAAAAAAA
Organism: Nicrophorus vespilloides; assembly: GCF_001412225.1. Taxonomy (NCBI): domain Eukaryota; kingdom Metazoa; phylum Arthropoda; class Insecta; order Coleoptera; family Silphidae; genus Nicrophorus; species Nicrophorus vespilloides. Next base: position 645,592 of record NW_017100099.1, on the reverse strand, counting down.
AGTTTGCAACATGAAACATATGGACGTATATTTTCAGATTGAGATGATACATGCATGTATATTTGTATAATACAATTGGAAACAGCGAAGAGTAGAATCCACTTGGGATTACAATAAGTAATTAAACTAAAATGTGTAATCTAGTTGCAATTCCGACCAGACAAACAACTAATAAATCAGATGAGCTTAATTAGTGGAGAATAGTGCCCGAGATATTGCGGGATCAAAAGTATCCTTCCACGATACATTGTAATGTTATTTCGAGCACACTCACTTGTAGATATTTATTGATTATTGTTGATCCATTACAAGAGGGACTAAGGAGGTTTTATGCACGAAACAACTTCTGTTTTCATGAATCAGTTTAAAGGTGAATCGATTATCGAATGCGAAGCTAAAAAAAACTAGTTGATTGATTAGTTCATTTGAAATCCTTGATCCACATTGTAGGTGAATATGAATTACGAACCTTCGTTCTCTCTTGCATCATCTCTGATAAACATCAAGCTTATTTTTCTGTGTTGACTGAATTTTATTTTCTATATATTCAGTAAGACCAAAGACAAATGTTATTTTTGGTATTGTTAATAAAATTCCTAACACTGTAAATATTTATATAGTGATGGCTTTGTTCCTGGATAAGGACGAAGTTCAATTATTTGGTATGTTTTCGTCTTAGGAACACGAATTTAGATCGGTTTCGCGTGAGAAATACAAATTCTGTTCACACGGATATTCGTTGATGTTATATGTACTGAAGATATAACTGTGAAAATAGTTCATTTGATTCGAAAAATTCTATCGTCGACCGAGAAAAAAAGTTGATAAAGCAAAGTTAAATATTTTAATAGTTTTTGTTTGATCCTACTTATTATCTCCAAGAAACTACTCTCAATAAACATGTTGACGTCGATTACCGTGTTCAATAGTTTTTATTTGACAATCAATGATTATGAATGTTTCTTCATTGATAACAATCAAGTTTTTCTATGTTGTAACAAGTGTAATAAATGTTTTTCTTTGTGCTTTTGCAGGGTCCAGGTGAAAGGTGCGGTGGACTCCGTGATATTTTCGGAAGGTGCGGTACTGGAATGTGGTGCCAGAAGGAAGACGAATCCAACACTTACACTTGCCATGGATGCTATGACAACAGCTTGGAGTGCCACCAAAGTACAAGATACTAAGAAGATCTCAGACGGTTGACGAAAAACTGACGTGAAGAAAGACAAGAATGCCGCTTCAGTATTACTACAGCATTTAGGCCACTTATTATTATTATTAAGAGTTTGTTTTTGTTTCCTATTCTTTATATTCTTCTCATTTTCGAAAGCTTCGTCTCCCTGTGTTTGCTCGGAGCCAGTCCGAAAATTGCTCTCTAAAATCTTTTCTATTTTACTTTATTTTACTGATACATACCATTCGTGCGTTCGCTAAGGACGCGCACATTCCAGAAATTCCCTCAAACACACATGCACACAAACACAAGCATAGACACACAAATACACCAAAACAGTTTCAATCAACAAATTCCCGTTTCTCACTTGACGACTCAAATTGAATCGTCAAACAGAAGCTTAATTTATGTGATTTTATTATTATTATTATGTTATACTAAATGATGTTGTAATTAATTAATTAATTTGTACATATTTATTGAAGAGTGAAAAACATGAAAAATATATGAAAAAAGCGATTAAATTGATCTCGACAAATTGACAAATTATCTATAAATACAATATTTAAAATCCATATAATGTGTTTTATCTTAATCCCACTTCTCTTAAATTGCAAATCCATCAACAATACCTCTGATGTTACTAATAATTATTAGATTTGTATTCCCATTCTCAAAGTATTAGAATTGAAACAAATCTTAAAAATTAAACCCAGTTACTAAAATTATCTATTGTCCTTCGTTTTTATAAATACGTATTAATTTTATGTTTTCTATAATTATGCATTACCATCTTCACCCTACTTCTCTTAAATTGCAAATCCATCAACACAATCCAACACTTCATAAATAAACTGATGTTACTAACAATTATTAGATTTGTTTAACTGTTCTTAAAGCAACAGAATTTAAACAAATCCTTTATTTTTATAAATTCGTATTCAAAAATAATTTAATTGTTTTTATTTTTCAGTTGCACTATGAACATTACAGATTAAATTAGTCGATTGTAAATAATGATATAATTCTCAGTAATTTCAATAAAAGAGGTCGTGTCCTTGTCATTAAATAAGTTCCTATTATATGTAATAGGTTTAAAAAACATATAATCATAACAGAATATTTATCATTAATAAACGGAATAAAGCGTTATATAAACGTTAATCAAATAATGTGGAAGTTGAGATATATTAAACGAATTGTCCTTTGGTCCAAATTAGAGTCAATACAATTTTCTAATGAATGGTACTGATGATAGTTTATTTTTAAATTTAATTTCCTGAATATTTTACGTGAGAAATATGACTATTTGCTGTGTCTGAACCAAATACATTATTAATATGAGAAAACCTTGTGTAAAATATTGATTTAAAAATAATTAATTTTCATACAAATTTACTTAAATGTACAAAGCTTTCCTTTTGTATGTATACAAGTTAGTTAACTTGTAATCGTTTTGTTCAGAAGATTATGAAAAAAGATGTATGTTGAGCGGAAAGACACAGATTGTGTCCAATATTTATTATTTAAATAAAAGGATAAAAGTAATTTAAAAGAATTTATATATTTTTTCATTATTTTATAGTAATATGAACATAATTCCCATAGTATCTTTTATTATTTGATAGAGACGTAACAAATGAAATTCTCAACTTTTTTTCATTAGCATACCCCTTGACATGCAATTTCTCTAGATTGTATGTTAATTTTATTTTTTTCTGTACTTCATCTTTAGTTAAAGATATCTTAAGTTGGTACAATTTCTGTAAGAATAAACAAATATATATTCAAACTATAATTTAAGTAAAACATTTTGATGTTGTTACCCCATATATGAGTTCGAATACTGTCACACTTGAAACGATAATCTTGCACCTAGAGCAAGGAACCAATTGAAGATAGATAAGCAAAGGTCGGGAAACTCGAGAGGTACACTTTTTTAACTGGTTCGCCATTAAAAATGCACTAATTGTGTAAGAATTTAATGGACGAAATACGATGGATTTTTAATATAAAATTTAATTTTAATAAACCAGCGTATGGTAAATCAAGTGTTCTGGTATTCTGTATGAAACAGGTGAAACCTGGTAAAGGTTATATGGAAAACGATCTTGAATCATTTTAGAGACTATGTTTTGCGCTTATATTGATACCTTGTTATCATCTTCAAGAGAAGATAATATACCTTTTGCACTTGAGGATGCGACCACGTGGAAGTCGCAGCTCTCACTCACAGAAAATGAGAGCAAACGCGAAAATAGGAAACATTTAGGATAGAAGGAAATGTGACATGACATACAACATAATTAAATTAATCTCGAAACAGAACACAAAAAAATAACAACACACCCGATATAAAACATGAACGAAATATACGTTTACATAATCTATAATATTGTATTAAAAAATACTATATACATTTATAATTACAATAAAAATAAAATTGCATTGCACATTGAACATCATTATAATATTATTCAAACATCAATATTAATATTAATAATATTAATTATTTTGCACTGAAACAAACTCTTCATATTAATACATTCTTCGAGTTTAATGTGTGCATGTATTTTATTAGTCACTCACTCACAACTCATCGATTAGATAGTTTTAGAACATTGATTATTTTTCCGAGTCCGATTTGGCATTAATTTACATCACATATTAGCAGGTACACCTAATGATATGAATAGTTATAAAATAAGCCACACAGTTTGACAGACACTCTTCTAGATCAACGAGTCAGTGGATAACTCATCGTTACAAGCATTCACCGACAATATTCAATAAAATCAGTAAAACACATTACATTCTTCAGCAAATACAGGGCTAGTTATCCAAGTCAGCGTTGTTCAAAGCATCTATGGCGATCCATTTCCTCCGTCTCACTCTCAATTCTGAATGCCAATCAATCTCATTCGACTAGCAAATCACTTTCTTCCCTAAAGTTCCTGAACGTGTGCATGCCTCGATACAAATATATTCGTCCACGTGCTCCAAAGTGCGGACAATGGTATTTGGCCACACGTCATTGTACATACATTTGCAAAAAATGGAATCAGAAGATAATAAAAACATAATTTTTAATATATTCAAACTACTATGAGGAACACTGGAATTTTCTCGCGGTCCACCAATTCTATGCTTATATAATTTTATGCAATCTAATTAAACAAATAAATATGACGCATTAACAAAGTTGAATGAGGATTACCAAAATCCGCTAAAATGTTCGGGATTTTGATATAGATCTATTATATAGAGCTTAGTTTTTTATTGTTACGTCACTGATTGATTAGTCTAAAAATATATTTTGTTGATAAAGGAATGTGCCATTACAAATTCATATCAGCCGAAATAGCTCAGTTGGGAGAGCGTTAGACTGAAGATCTAAAGGTCCCTGGTTCGATCCCTGGTTTCGGCAATTACTTTTGTTGTACAAGCCAGTTGGTAGAAAATATTTTATAAATAAAAGGTATTCGGTTAACGAACATAATCCATTTAAATACAAAGTACGCCAATCGTAATTTTTAAATTTACGTTTTATTATAATGTAGATATACAGAAAAGTATGTTATCTAATTGTTTATTTATTAGATAATGTCTCATAATTAAATCAATTTATTTTGTAAAAAATATAATTAAAATTGTTAATTATTTTTGCGTATTGATTTGAATTTTATAATTTGAATAAAAAAACGGTAAATTATTAATGTTAACTAAAAAGTACAGTAATGGTCGGACTTTAGTGAAGTCAAATTTGAAAATTTCAAAAGAAACTAAATTTGAAATGAACAAAATGATTTATTACATAAATCGCCGTTTTTGATTCTCGATTAATTCTAAACAGTTTGGGATATTATCAGGACTAAGAGAGGTATTGCTTTACTTGTTAAATAAGCTATGAAAAATGTATCTAATATACAAAATAATACTCGACAAGTATCTTACAAGTTAATTGGAAGGTTAGACTTCCCGTTATATTTAACTGTTATAAAATATAGCTTCTTTAAAAAACACATGTAGTATGATATTGAGTGAAGATTGTTTCAAATATGTCCTGTTAATAACATTTATCTGCGAGATACTTAAATTAATTATCAAAAAAAAATTAAGAGTGCTTTTCGTAAGCACAACAACTAAAAGCACATAACCAAATCGCATCTGTAATTATTTTTAATAATAGGTTTCATAAATAAGTATTGTTCTCTGTAGGTTTTCAAGTATTTTATTGTACTAATTAATACACTTTGCTAAAGCGAAATGCAAATAATAAAGTAGTAAGAAAAGAGAAACGAAAAAAACAACTAACAAATATTCATAATAAAATTCATTTATAAATAAATACACTAACAACTATGGAAATACGTATATAATGAACAAAATTACTCTAAAAAAAATAGTAATGATTAGTTTCGATTAGACGAGAATTACACGTATATATTTATATAATGCAAATACTTGGTATAATATTATGTAGAAACTAGATGCATATCAACTACACTAGACTTAGGCTAAAACGTATGTAGTCATAGAGGAATTTGTATTGGTGATTAAAATAAAATAATATATATAAATGTGCGAGAAGAAACGCCGTGTTAATTATTAATCGTGCTTCTTGCTGTTCTTCTGGTGTCTTCTGCGTACGAGGAAACCGCGGATGCCGGCTTGAATTTTGGTTGCGGATCGCTCTTCTAGTTCGGATGTGTCTCTCTTCATCATTTTTCCGGATTCGATCAGTTTGCCGGAACTTTTCCTTCTCGGTGACCGTTTAGAATTTTTGATGTCACTCTGGAAAATGACATAGAAAATACATTAAAAATTTATAGAAAATTGCATGAATTATAGTGTTACTTTTTACATAATAAATCAAAATTAGCATAGCGCATAGCGACCACAAGTTTTTTGGGCACACAAAAAATAACTGAATGAGAATTCAATCCAGACAACATTTTAACCCGTTGCGATCTTTTTAACTAATATCTAGGACTCACGACAACCTTAATGCGGGTTGTGGTTTTGATAAGACGTTAGTCATTTTTTTTCTACTAAATTTAGTATTTTTGTCACTTCAACATTCTATTTGTTCTTTGTTACCAAAACGATGTTATAAGTTTATTATTTCTTCAAACTTATATTAAAGATCATATTTTGAATAATTAATATAAGGGACTTTAGTTTTTGTGATGGTATTTTATTCGTAACTGAATCAAAGAGTTTCAATAGAAATCAATATTTTTGCAAAATTATTCAAAATTATAAAAAATAAAGGTGGGCATCTGAATCTCACCTAAATAAATAACGAATGTTTGCTGTGCAATGCGCATATTATTATAGAATAATTCAGTGCCAAATGATTTCAATTTCTGGGATATTAGCCAAATAAAAATTCATTCCTTATTTAAATATTACTATTAGTAAATATCTATATTTTTTTTTATAAAAATTCCTATTTATATATATTGGGTGAAGTAAAAAGTTTTAAGCGTTTTTCGTTAGATTGCGTTGCATCTTGTCATTCTATAATGTGACTTAAAGGAGACATAACGCTTTAAAAAAAAGTTCTTTGACAATTTTGTGTTTAGTGAATTTTAGAGCGTTCCAAAATGGAGGTAAAAAAAGAGAAAATTCGATAGATTCTTCAGTACCACTACGACCAAGGGAAAATGGGGAAAATTGTGTTGTTTATGGACCAAATACAGTATCGAATGCAAGAGAGAAGAGTTGGAACCGTTCTGGAAATATGGACGTCGAAGAGGAGACACACTCTGGTAGGCTAATCGTCGAAAATGTTGATAAAATTATGGAAACGCTCAGAACTTTTTGAAGAATATAATTCAAATTTCTTATCATGCTGACGTTAACATTAGTTACTTTCATTAGAAAATTTATGTTTGTGAGGTATACAAAACACATTCATGTATTACAAAGGAATGTGTGATATTACCCACAGATTTTCGACTATGGCTTTATAGAATACGGTCAGAATTAAAGAAATAACGTCCAAGAATGTCCGTACGAACGTACACTGATATATATGTAAAAAAAATCGTAAATGTATACATTCTTCTGCTCCTCTCTCGCTATTACATTTAGCAGGAGAATAAATGTATTTATATGAACATTTTTAGTTCGATTAACATACATTCGCTTAACGTATAACTACACTTGGTTCTCTTATTATGTGGTAGATACGTTCCACAAGAAAGCGCATAAAAATAAATCGCACAAAAAAGGACTAGACACACGTATAAAAATAAAGGATACGTTCCATAATTTTTTAAAACCGCATAAAACTAAATAAATGAGTTACAATATACCGAAAATCGCATAAAAAAGGGTTTATTAAATTTCAGAAAAATATAATCTTAACTATTCCTTCTAAATTTATACGAAAAAAATTTACAAAAAAAATCACTTTCATCACTACAAGAGATAGTCAGCATATCAGATCAGATGTCTTAACTTCGCATGTTGTTTTTTTCCCTTTGACAATGTAATCAGTGATTAAACTTTGCGATGACTGTCCTTTTTTTTGTACAATTCTTGATATCCAGAAATGCAATTCTGAATCTCGCGTTGAAACTTGAATGCTCGTTCAGAATTTTTATCTTATTCGATTAAATGGTTTGCCAATTTGTGTCAAAATGGCCTAAAATAGTTATTAAAAAAAATGCTTCTTGAAATAAAAACCGCATAAAAAGAGTACGCATAAAAAGAGGACCGATTGTATTTGTGTATCTTTGTACATTAACTGAGCGCTGATTCTAATCATTTTAAAAAATCAATAACTCTTTGTTTGAACGTGAAATATTTGACATTGTCATTTTGACATTAGTATTTATAAGTAAAATAGCAAATTCTACTTAACTTGGATTCCGTTGAATTAGAATTGAAAATGAATCACCGTTTGGCTTATAAGTAATAGATCAGTTTTCGCATGGCATCAACCCACATCAATCGCTGCGAATTGGCTGAACTGTTTGGATTGTAATCGATTTTGGCACGTTTTGATTCGACCGCCCTCCGAAAATAGTTTAGATGCGAGAGCGAAAATTCCGAAGCCATCGAATTGACTGACGTCCATACAATCATTATTATTATTATTATTATAATTTTTAATAATAACATAAACGGCACTAAAGTGCTCCGGAATCTTTGCAGTTTGATGCATCGAAAGTGAAATTCGTGTCAAGACCGTGATTTCTTCAAAATGCAGCAGCTTTCAACGCGCGAAATCGAAGACGAGCGAACATCTTTATGTCCGTGCCACCTCTTAAATCTCTTCGTTAACCCAAATTGCCCTGGCACATTAAGTCGAATGCAATAATAATACAGACGGCACGAGGCCGCCTTCAATTGCTCCAACAACGAACAAAAAAAATGTAATGGACGTCACATGTCCAGTACGTAATTGCGATGACAATTGAATGAAGACGTCAGCAGTTTGCGTCAAATGGACAGGACCTTCATTAATGAACCCTCACGTTACAATAATCGCACATAACATTAAAACAATAGGAGAGGAATTCAGGAATTCGCTTCAATAAAAATGTCGACACGTTTACTTGTTTAAATTTCCATTGGGTCGCATAAATATTTGATATACATTCGTGCAATAATATCTTTAATTAGAAATGATTTATGGACTGAGGCAAGAGGAAAATCACAGTGGAAATTTGGGTGTCGAAATGTGCCGGTCCTGAAAATATGAAAGGAATTCTGCATCTACCCTTGAAATTTTATAATAATTCTTATGGGAGAGTAGATATTTTTAGAGTCGCTATTTAAATAGAAATAAAAGCAGATGCGCTCCTATCGAGAGGAAGAGAGATGCTCTCTCACTATACAAGCCATTCTAGTGGCCGATCCTAAATTAATTCATCTACTCTACTAAACAAAAATCTCATCTCCGAAGAGAGCACATGTCCTATTACTGACTGATTCATTACGTCTGCAACATACAAGTACTCCGCTGCTGTTGCAGTTATTTCCGAACCATACTTGATGCAGCAGTCCTATTTATGCACATTCCTCAATCATTTATTTTTCCTATCTTCAGAAACATAGTTGATCCATTATATTAATATGCACAAACATTTGTTATTTGTTACTTATTTTTCGGAAAATTTATCTAACTATTTTTCTCTTAAACGTCAACTTCTATTGCAAATTCAGTTTGTTTTGACATTTTAAAACTGTACTATAGTGAATCCGTACTGATAGAAGTCGCACTATGCGAGGTATTGCTGTATTTCCATTAAAATATTATTATTGTATCTCTTATATATTTATTTCATACTTTATATTGAACAACAATGCAATATAAAATGTGTCTTAAAATTAAAGCAAGATTAGAAAACAACAATATTAGAAAATTATGGGACACCCTTTATATTGAATAATATAACTATTCTAGAAATTAAGTTTTTATGAAAATATTAATAATATCTAAAAAATATTTTAATCAAATGTATTTTTCGGACTATAAGACGAACTTTAGTATTAAGTCGCTTTCTCTACCAAAAAAGTGCATCTTGTAGTCCATGTTTTGTATATTATAAATTTAACAGAATAAATAACTTTGGGGCGATAAGTTGTCTATAATCCTTTGTAATTTGTTTTTGTATATATTCAAATTTATTTATTTATTACAAAAAATATTATTATTGCCTTTAATTGTACCTTTTTTTAAATTAAAAGAAACATGTTTTGGTTTGTGTCAACTAAAATAGATTAATTAATATAAACACGGTTCCTAAGTTTTCAAAATATGTTGAGAAATAAATGTGGAAACATTCGCTGTATTCGCATCTAAGGAAATCATATTATTTTTGGAAGTCAATGTCAGAACATGTCCTCTGCGATTTTTCAAGTACAGAAACGTTGGGACAATATAACAAATGAGTTAATGAATCCACCAATTAGTCGAATAAAAAGGACCGAAATGACAAATATCCAAAGAACTTTAGAGAGAGAGAGAGGCAAACATATCCTTGACGTAAATTTAGACTAAATGCTATAATTATAAAAATTTGAAAATTACTGAAACACTCGGATGCAATAACTTTGTTTACGCGATGTTCGGCATTCCGCGCTTTCTTTCCGAGCCGACTTTCCGGCATAAAAATAAATAGCTTGGCCATATCATCCTTTTGATATGATGGCAAAAGGCTAATTCCAGAGGAACGGCAAAGAAATGCATCAACGAGATGTATTTATGGAAATGTTGTTTATTGAGACAACTCATAGGAACGCCAAGAACGAAAGCTTTTGGCAATCGTTTTGAGATTTACTTTTTTTTGATAGGTTGCATCTGTTTGTTGCTGTCGCTGTTGTTATCGGACAAACTTTGAGATTTACTTAAGACGCGCCTGGTTCTATTGTTGATGCGATAGGTGGCAAATATTTGGACTTCTGCGCTTTGTAAATAATTCCAACCCGCAAGAGATAATTGATCGGATTCGAAGGATCTGGTCTTTATTCGTCGGCAATGTGCACCGGCGGTGCACCAAGAGCAGTGAATAAATAGAATACCCGAGGGCATTTTGCAACGGTTTATTTCCCCGGTCTATTTACGCTTCCAGTGTTTCCAAAATAAATAGAGGACGGGTGTTATGGTCATCATCTGGTGGCGCTGTTCATTCCCGTTATGCATCGCACCTCTTCTAAATGCCTCTTAAGTCAATAACGAAACTAATCAATGTCATAAACATCCATCCGGTTTTATGGTGATTATGTTTGCATTTTATTATAACGCCGTGTGTATGTATGTGTATGTATGAACGCTGTTCAAGTTTACGGCACGATTTGCGAAAACAACTGCCCAATTTTCTGTTTTTGCAGCACATCTTGCATCACAAATAGAGCCTGGCATATACATACGTTACTCTCTGTCCTTTGGAAACGTTTTAAAAATTATTTTTAAAAGAAAGGTAGTACTAACCATTAACTCACGAATTCAACGTTGCGTAATGCATTTCAATATCCTCACTAACTAACAAACATATTTTACAATCATCAACTAATTCTTTAATAATCCAAGCTTTACCAAGCTTGTTTATTATTTAATGGGTTTTTACATCTATTTTTCTAAAAAATATTTCAAAAGTTTTAAAGTTAACCGGATTAATCGAAGATTTTAAAGCGTATACAAATAAACTGCACACAAAAGACTATTATCAAGTATAGAAAAATAAAGTATGATTTCTGTTTAAAAAAAAATTGTATCAATTTTATTAGAATTATTTTTAAACTTTAGTTTGTTTTAAAAATTTTAAGCCAGACTATGCGAGGTATAATAAAATAATATAAAAAATGTTAAAATTATGTATGCATTTCACAACGACCAATATGAATGAAGGACAATTCTTTTTTTCAAGGAAATTTCAACAACCTTCTTCAAAACCCTCTACTCTTTGACAATCAATTAGTATCAGGAGCATAGCAAAGGATTGAAGTTTTTTGTTACCTGTCACTAATAGAAGCAAATAATGTTTTATGGCACGTATAAATATGTCAAGCATTGTTGAGAAATGGTTGTTCTTCAATCATATGTTTGGTTCAACTTCAAGAAAAACAACTTTAAATCAAGAACTCTCTTTTTAGTTTCAAGTAGAAAATTACAATTGTTAGAGTCAACTCTAGACATTTGATTTATGGCAACACTAAATTTTGACTATTACAAGGATATTTATAATATATCCAAGTAATTATCCTTTTTTCAATGTTACCTTTCTGTACAATTTTGCTAGAAGTATGCGGGATCTGAGCGAAATACATGTAATTTAGTATCAAATGAACAGTGTTTTTATAATGAATTAAAACACGGCCATGAAACAAAATAGAATCGGAAGGACGGATCATTTTTTTGTATAGGTGAAACCAATTTATTTTAAACTCAATTTAGTTAAACTCTAATGAATTTTTGTTTACAAACTAAACGATTTAGTTTTCCATTTCATGAGATAAAAAATCTCTTACTAATTCCAAGTAATGTAAACACAATATGCATAGACCGGATAATCAGTTCTGCTAATATCCCGGACTGTTTGAAACCGGACTAATCAAGGACTTAAAGTGAAAAAAATGATTTCAAATAATTTTCTGTATTAATATTTCTAATTTATTTTTTTTTTGCTTAATTAATATTTAGCTTGTGAATGCGGACTGATCAAAGCCGGACTGTACGAGGTACTAAATTCAATCATGTAGATAATTAAATAATTAAGTTACATAAATAATTAGAGACAAAAACGTATGAAATAACAAAATCCTCAATATCATACATTTATTGATACAAAAAATGTAATGTTTATTTTATTTCATTAAACAAAGTGCCGAGAAAGATTAATAGGAATTTCAAGTATTCCGTATACACAAATACACTTCATATTTATTTACATTTGCAAACACGTCTATTTTCTGCATAAACAAAATTATGAATAATGTATCCAATCTTAATTAATTGCTACATACATTTTTTTCTTCTTCTCTATTAATACCGTTTTTTTTTTCTGTATTGAATATTGAATCTTAAAAAGAAGTGTTAATTTTAGCCCAATGTTTTCGCTTCAGTTTCTATAAATAAATATTTGGGGAAACCAATGTTATTCCAATGTATCGATTACACCCGCACTTGCAACCGCGTTCCTGCATATTTTATATACACAGCGTACCGAAATTAGAAACGTATACATTTTTCCCCCTCGAAGAAGAAAGGAATCCGATTCATTCATTCATAAGTTGCCGTTTATTTATAACTGTACGCAACGCAGCACACACGACTTCCATTTGCATACGGAGGTCTCGAAGCAAATTGCATTATTTTTTCGCAACTGGAAATTAGCAATGATTATCGATTACAAGTAATTAATGAGACATATATAATTGCGTTTTCTAGTAACAAAGTAACATAAAAACAGATACGAAATTGTAATGCATTAACTGTTGCACGTAGAAACATTAAAATAAACGCTTCAAATAAATGACTAATTAGGATTTTTTCACGAAAACCTATTAATTATTTTCTATGATAATAGATATAAATAGATTTACAACCACAAACTTAAAACATAGGCGAATCTTCTAGCTTTTCAAAATTTCGCCATAAGATTCTTTAAAAGTTGTCAATATATAAAAATGTATGTGCTTAAAACATAAATAATTTAAAAATATGTATAGTTACTTAATACATACATAAAAAATATAAACTATAGTTTTCTTAAATTTACAATTTTTTATTTCGACTTGTTGAGAGATGTTCTTTATTAATTTTATTTGAAATTATTGAAGACAATTCTGTCTATTTTTCATATTTAAATAGAGACCACATGTTTTTGTTTTGTTTAACTTTTCATTATTTGTTAGAGTTTGAAAATCGGATTTTCCTGTAATTTTTCTTCAAGATTCAAGTAGTAAAAATATCAAACCCTTCGAAATTCTAGGAATTATGGTATTTCTACTATTCGTTAATGAAATAATAAAATATAGTGAGAAATCAATAGTTTTTCATTCGGAACTTCAATCATCATTTTAGAATACGATTCGATAAAATTTCCCATAAGATATATTTCAAATAGGTTTTACGTTAAAGACACTTGTGTTTATTTTTTCAAATTCAAATAAAGAGACTATGACTACGTTTATGTTACTTAATCTTCATTTTTTTTGTTCAAGTATGAAAACGGGATTGTCCTCCAATTTTTGTTCGAGTTTCAAGTAGTGAAAATATCAAACCCTTTGTAATTCTAGGAATTATGGTATTTCTACTATTCGTTAGTGAAATTATGAAATATAGTGAGAAATCAATAGTTTTTACATTCGGAACTTCAATCATCATTCTAGAATATGATTCAACTTTTAAATTATTTGACTTTCGAGTTTTTTTGTTGAAGACAATTATGCTTATTATTTCAAATAAAGAGACAATGAATATTTTTTTATTTAACTTTTTTTTATTTAACATTTTCTGTTCGAGTATGAAAACCGGATTTTCCTCCAATTTTTGTTCGAGTTTCAAGTAGCAAAAATATCAAATCAGTTTAACGTTATTTCTAATATTCGTTAATGAAATGATGAAATTCCACTATGGAAATCAATAGTTTTTACATTCGGAAGCCTCGCGTGGTGACAATGATATTCATTTCGCGAAATCATTATCTAACCGCCCACTAAAATAACGATTGATAACGTCTAATTAATTATATGCAGTGAGATTTTTTTGGATTATTATTAGTTAGTATATATGTTAGCTTCGAAAGCAAAATAAATTTATTTATAGGAGCAAATAAAATAAATACGCGCACTGTAATTTTATTTTTTTGAAAAATGATATAAAATACGTAACATTAGACTTAGGTGCACATATAATTTATATACTCATATAGTCACGAAAATATATGAAGTAAAAAATAAACTAATGTTAAAAACTTTCAATTTGTTTGAAATGTTTCCATAAGAAATAGCGAAAATTTAATTAATCCAATCAAAATTGCCAAAATTAACTGAATATTTATGTGTAACTAATATTAGTACTAGTTATAAAAGTCTCTCTAATGCATTTGATACATTTGAAATTAAAGCAGAAACGCTACGATTTTCAAGAGCGAAAACCAAATTTTCATTATTGTTTTGTTCGATTTTCGAATAGTTGGAAGTTCGAGACTACTCATATTTAATAAATTAAAAAATAAAACAGTATTTTGTCTTTATCTATTTTATAAATTGAAAATTTAATAAGTTTGCAAACGCTTTGATTTTCGAGATATAAAAAAAGTTTTTATTTTTATTTTTTTGGTATAGGTTCAAATTGATACAATATCAAACACTCATTAATTGATTGATTCATTAATTGAAAAACCAGTCTATTGTCTTAGATTATCCCCCATTCTTAAATTAAAGAAATATGCTTTGATTTTTTTTTTCAAGTTTCAAATTATTCGAACTTCAAACCCTTCAAAGTTAGAAAATCCTTCATCATTCAGTAATTGAAATCTAATACATTTTAAAGTTGTTTTCTGTTCGAGTTTCAAAACTTCAAACTGTTCAAAGGTAGATAATATTTTATTATTATATATTGTATTATTATACAGTGAAACCTCGCTTAATGAGTACCTTGCATAGCGAGCATTTCGCTTAACGAGCAAAATGAATTGTACGAAAAATGTATCGCTTAACAAGCAACGTTTCGCATAACGAGTGACGATGAGAAGAAAAGTCCCGGATTGCGCATCTGTTACATCATTTTTAAAACGTCTGTACACATATTGTGTGTATTTTTGATTATGTTTCACTATACGAGTAAAAATCTGGAAATTTTGGAACGGATTAAACTCGATAAGCGAGATTCCACTGTAATTGGAAAATCTAATGTCTTATATTTTTGACTATTTTTTTATTTAAGAACACACAAAAACTTCTAATTTCTAGATTCTGTTAGAGTTAGAAAAACAGATTTTATTCAATTTTTAATGATAAAAATAAGTCAGTTAACACTTCCAATTCCAATTTGTTTAAACAATCTTATTATTTATTAATTCGAAAATCTGTATAATATTTTATGTTTTTACCTAACTTTAAATTTAAAGAAGAAATAAGACATTATTCTATTAGATTTTCAAACTTATTTTGTTTGAGTTTCAAGTTATTCGAACATAAAACCATCAATAGTTTGATGATAATTCATTGTTCATTATTTAACAATTAATTACCATCAAACTTTTGATCAATTAATTACTTCTTGTATCAATACAGTTTTTGCATAACTGTTTTCGCTTAGACCAAATGTTATTGACATAAAAATCCGAGCGTACTTTATTCCGACGCAAAGGTTAAGTTAATACGACGCATCCTGACGTTTTAATCCTGTGACTATTGATTTTGTATTAATAAAATTAGTGCTTTATCAGATATAAAAAAAATCTGGTTTGTGATTAACTTTATAAGTTATGTACAAAAACTTATAAAGTCCATCCAAGTTTACTGCTTGTATTTTTCAATTGCATACTTATAAATAATATACCGAATATAAACGAGATCTGTCTATGTGAATTAATTAAATGTAATTGAAAACAATTAATATTTTGTTATTATTTTGAACATTTAATTAAAACTAATTAATGACTGAGACAGTGCGGAGCCAAGTTGCGAATGTCAGTGCATTTATTCCGAGATCGCGATGCACGATAATGATGTTTATTAATTGGCTGAGACGACATGTTCCTAGCATGTTTTGGCACCGAACATCAGCGCTCTTCATATTTCAAATGGAAATATAAAAGAAAAGTTGCGTAACACAAGCGAACGTTTCAATTTATTTCGCCGCACCCCCCACCGATTGTTCGGACATTAATTAACACAATTTATGTGCGTTGCGTAAAATCGAGAATCTTATTAAATATTTTCCTCCCTTGATCTGCGAAATCGAACACATAATTTATCTATTTTTATTTGACAAGCAGATCAAACATCCTTTTCATCTCATACACCTACGCTCAGCTAAATCAGACTTGACATTACATCAATTGTCAAATCTTAGAGATTTAGACTTATATAAGAAATGTTTATCAAGTAAAATAGTCAAAGCTTTAACTAATTACATAAGTTGGTATAAAAATCGATTTACTGAAAATTTTAATTGTAGAAACTAATTCATTAATTCAATTTTCTATTGAATTTAGAGACGTAGATCTGTTCGTCAGATGATTTTTCAGAATTATGAATATGGAATACACGTGTGCCAACAAACGTGGCTAATGAAATGTGTCTTTCTTCCTTCATTCTGTTCTTGTTCATTTATTTTATTACATTTTACCTTTTCCCATGTCGTAGGTATATTTGAAATATTTATTTTTGAAGGAGTTGCAAAAATTGGCATTGGTTATTAGATTTTCAGATAAAAGCGCATTCCATTTATACTTTTCATTCTGTGCGTGCGTGTCTGTTTTTTTTTTCGCTTACAAAAAATTATTGCGCTTCGAGATTTATACTTTTTTAAATGTGTTGGGTACAACATTTATATATATATTTAGCTGCAGTATTCATTAATTGAAAAACCAGTTTTAATGTCTTAAATTTTAGTGTTTTCCAGTTTCAAATCAGCAGTTTCCTCAATTTCTTTGTTAGAGTTTCAAGATATTTTAAATCGTTCGAAGGTAATTAATCTTCTTAATTATTTTTTTTATTCCTACTATTTCTTCCCTCTAGGAAGAATCTCTATCATTTAGCTACGTCCTGTCGATTAATTAATTAGAAAATCAATTATTTGATTATTTCATAACCACTGTTGGGTGGTTATGAAAAGTGGCAAGAATGTACACCATGAAGTTATCGAGGAACGCTCGGAGGAGTTAAGCATGGAGAAGATCATTATTCGTTAAGTAGTTTAAGTGAGAGTGTTAAGAATTGTATTAAGTATAGAAGTGTAAGATGTAGTCATCTTTGAAACCCCAAAACAATTTTTTCCATTTATCTGCGGAACTTGGTCATTCCTTCAAAACACCAATCTAATGTCACTGTTATTAAATTGAAGTAGAAATATCATAGAAATCGCTTCTGTTCAAGTTTTAAAACCGATCATTTTTTTGTTCGCGTTTAAAATTGTTCAAATATCGTTTATAAGATCGATATTTTGTTTGTAGTTTCAGCGACCCAATTCCAAAGTATATTTCAGCAATTTTTCGATATAACAAAACATGACATCTGAAGAAACGCCAATCTATTGATAATTACGAAACGACTTTTGAATCATTCATATACTTAAAGAGTAAACATATTTCAACTTCTATTTCTTCAATTTATAATATTTTTCATATTAAAATGTTTATTATAAATACACAGTAATATAAATTACATATAACTTTTTATATCTTTTTAGTCTTTTCGATTAGACATTTTTAATAATTGTTATATTAGATTTTTTAAATTATATAACGTGGATCAAAATTGTGATATCTCTCCTATGCCGCGTCTCTTATAACGTTGTTTCTATATATTCCAACTTAATTAGCTTAGTAGCTATTACGGAAAAAGGATAAAGTTTTGATCAGTGATTCCCAAAGTGGGCGCTATCGCCCCAAGATGGCTGCTGCAGCGATCCAGTGGGGGGCGGTAGAAACATTAATACATACATAAACTTTCTGTTTTATTGCTATTAAATTAAAAAGAAATTCCATGGGGCGCTGAATAATATATTTTCTGGAAAGGGGGCGGTAAGCCAAATAAGTTTGGGAACCACTGGTTTAGATGAAGAGGAATTGATGGCATTGCATTAGTTGATAGATATACATAAGTAATGGATTGACAGATTTAAATTAAAAAATGTGAAAAGGGGTCTTAATTTTAATTTTTTCCATAAAACGCGGTACGAATTAATCTGATTTTATTAATTCTGAGCTTGTTTCCGTATGAATCATTCGTGTTAGAGTAGGATTGACTGTATTATTTTAATTTTGTCATATACATATGTTTACTATAGGAATGAAACAATAAATTATAGTTTTTTTTTTATAAAAAATTAACAAATACAAAAACAAAAATACTAATTTAAATTTAATATGCATATTCTAAATGTAAAGCTGTTATTTTTTAATATTGATAGGTTGGAATAGTTAAACTGAAATAAACAATGTTTATTTACACGCAAAATATAGATGTACAGTTGCAAAGTTGGGAAAGGGCAATTCACATTTGACACGTGTGTCTCTCGATATATATGCGTGCGTGTTTAAAAAAGAAATGTTAGATGTGTTTCTGTACTAATCATTGCCGTCAGCCGCCACCGGAAACCAGTAAACAAACATTAAACTTTCAATTATATAAGGCAGCTACTGCTGCCGCTGGAACGGATTTTCTCTATAAATATTTGTAAAGCAAAACTCTTTATATATTTTCTACATTTCAAGTTTGTTCCAATGTGCAGACCGAAATAATCTACTATAAAAGACACTTTTTATATTCGCTAATTTTAAATGAGAATTCAAAATTTGAAGAATCAAAAACACTTTTACAGCAATACCTCGCACATTGCGGGTAATCGGTATCGCCAATATTCCCCACTAGTTAAGAATTTTAAAGCAGAACAAAAAATATGATTGTATCAATAAAAAAAATGTTTAAATTTGTTTTTATTTTGCTCATTTAAAATTTCGTTTGTTTGAAGTGAATCCGCACTGATCGAAGCTGCACTATGCGAAGTATTGATGTATTTATATAGATAATTTAATAAAATGGAAATAATTGCTCAGAATTATATAAATAATGTAATTATAATAATTACTTAATAAATTAAATTATTAATAAATAATTAAAGAAAATTTCAATTACACAATTGCTTCAAAAAATTCAATATTTACTAGTTATTTTATCATCATACTATCTGCTAAAGTCATTGATTGTATAAAACCGGACTAATCTAATACAATAAAATGTACATAGTTTTTTTTAGATATTTTAAGAATGACAAGTCGCAGAATCTGACAGTGAAATACTCCAGAGTTTCTTATATATTAATAATTACTCTATTAAAAGTTTGAGTTATTTTTTTTGTAATTACTACAAAATAGAGTTTACATTAAATTGATTGCCTATTTAAAACGTATTAATAACAACTTGACATCAATTCTGTACGTTATACCCAAACAAGGATTTGCTGGTGATCTTATGCAACAAATATCTGGTTATGGAAGTACTTTCAAATCTCCTAGCACAAAACTCGTTTAATTAAAAAAAACAACAACAACAAATAAACACATGATTGCGGTATTTTAGCATTAAAAATATTGTAAATGTCATTATGAATAAATCATCAACAGAACCAAAGTGACATGCTAACCATAAATATAAAGATGTTTACACGAATTCAATGCCATTACGTTTTGTTTTATGCTGAAAAGTAAATAGTGCAAAACGTGTTGGATTAATTTAATCTGGAAAAAAACGGAGATTATATTATACTTTTGCTTGTGTTCTACTTTTATTTAAAATGGCTTTGGGTTGCAGATTACTGCAAAAAGAGGAAAATATCAAGTAAGACAATTGTGATTTTATTGTACAGCAAACATTTGCAATTACATCTTTTATTCATATTGCAATATGAGTTTGATGATAATATTATATAATAGTATAATTATTGCATTTTTTTTGTATTTCACTTAAGGATGAAATGTACAAATAATTAATTAACATTTAACATTGGTTATCTGCTTTTGTATTTAGAGTAAAATTACATTTTTTTTCTTGTTTATTATTTTAATATCAATTCATAGAATTTGAAAAGTTAGTAATAAATGTTATTGACATAAATCGATATATTTCTACTAATATCTTAGAGTGGATTCATTAATAAATAAAGCAACAATGAATTAATTATTTTACTTCACTGAGAACTAAAATATTTACATGTTTTGTTATCAACTTTTTCATTTATTGTATAATTATATCATTTTATTTCTTTCTTAAATTTATTAATAAACGTAATAATAATTTATTTTTGAGGACGGAAATTTATTTTTTTAAATTGATTTCTCTTCAATTAAAAATATTATAATTTGAATTAAATCTATTTTAAGTAATAATTGCAAAAAAAAACTGTTTGTAAAAAGACTAGTTGTTCTATTGATAAATAATTACAATAATCATTATGATAATTATATAATAATTATTTTACATCATTTAAAACTAAAGTATATAGAACATCATTGTTTGCCAACTTATTGAAACTACTAATACAAATTACAATTAATATAATATTTGTTTTAATTGTAATTCGTTTATTCTAAAATGTTATCTTTGAAGAAAATGTAATAATTAAGAAACTTTAATAAAAACAAATAATGGTAGTAGATTTTAATATTTTAAATATATTGCAGAAGTTTAATGCAAGTATATGTCATGAACGAGAAATGATTCAAATCATCAATGGAATAAATTGTAAAGTGTGTTGTCACAGTTGTTTTAAGTATTGGTTAGTTGGACAATACAATCAATATATAATTGATTAATTATGTTAATACTGCTGCAATAGTGCGGTTTCGATCATTATAGTCCGGTTTGAAATTTCAAAACAAACTAAATTTTAATTGAGCAAAATAAAAACAAAAACCGGTTTCAAACAGTGCTATTCACTAAGAACTGTGCAAGGTATTGTTTATATATTTATGATTAAAATATTTTAAGGGAAATGTGTAAAAAAAAACAACGACTAATCAATTGTATAAATTTTATGTATTAATGCTAAACTTATTGTGCAATTATAAATACAAGAAACAAATGAATGTTTGAATTATCATAGCGAATAGACTACACTTATTATTAAGTTATATTTTTTTTCAATTGAATTGTCACCATAGTTAAGTCTTTGTTTATGGAATAATGTTTTCAATATTTGATAATTTTATTGGTTTGTGTGTTATTCTTACCTTAGTTTTGAGTTGTTTTCTAACTTGGTAGCCGCGGAAGCTGGCTTGAATCTTGGTAGCGGCCGCCGATTCCATGTTCTTCTCGGTGATTGTAGCGTTGTTGCGTTTACCGTCCATTTCAGGTGGAGATTCTTGTTGTACTGAGCCGCAGTCACTGCCTGCTGCTGCTGCCGTCGCTTTTGATCCTGCTGCTTCGTTATCTGCAGCAGAAGGCGCTGAGGCGGCTTTATCTGACGCTTGCGCGACGTCCGCGCCACTTCCATCACCGCTGATGATGATGTCCGACGTCACTGCCTTAGCACCTGCTATGTAAAACACATAAATAACACCATAATCAGAAAGCGACAACGATGTAAAGAGACATTATCAAAAGTAACAACATGATAACAACAATTGCCGAAGAGGTGTGTGAGGATGAGTGTGAGGATGAGATTGCCTTGGAATGCTGATTCCGTATGTTACAGAAGATATGATGCATTTACAGTTTGTTTCCCATTTTCATTGTCATTGTCAATTCTCTTTATTTTCAGAAACGTTCGTGACAAACATATTTACTTGTTTGTTGTTTTTTTTAAATTTTAGAATAGAAACATTTGTAGCGTAAACAAAGCAGTATAATACAAAATGAGTATACATATACTTATTTAACGACTTCAATCTTAATTAGTATAAACACGTTTTAGAGTAATAATATTTTTATTAACATCCTCGATTTTCATTTTGAATATTTATATGGGATTTTCAACTATATCCAATAATAGAATTAATAGTGATAATATATTAAATAAATGTTTCCCAAACTATATATAATTTTATAAGTAAAAAAAATGTAATTTCTTATAAAAGAAAAATATACAATTGAAGTATTATTGTAACATTTTAATTATAAATATTTAAGATAAATTGACTAATATTAACGTTTCTCAATATTGGGTCGCGTTAAATTTTTAATGGGTCGCGAAATGACAGCCATTTGTCAAAGCAAGGAAGATGTGAAATACTTTTAGCAATTGGCCACAACTACAAACAAATACGTTAGATAGTGCGGCGAAAAGGTTGAGAAACGCTGATTTACATGCTGTTAAAAAGAAAATCTATTGGTAATATTAAATTTAAATAAACGAAAATAATTTTGTCTTAAATTATTAAATCCATTTTTTTCATAAATATTTTTTTTTTGTCTTAATTTTTATGACTCATTCAACCGTTTTGTCCCAATTATTCACAATATAAAATTATTGACGTTTTGACACAAGGTGACAGCTGTCATTTAGAAATATAAGTTGAGAATAAGATATTTCTTTACTTTTTTCTTCTAAAGTTATAATGTTTCTTCAATGAATTTGTAAATAAAATTTTACTTATATAATTGTCAATGCATATTTCTATTCTTTTTTAAAACTGCACTACAGTAAACCTTCATATAACGCCAATTAATAGTTAGTATTTTGCAATTATTTAAATTCATTTAAATGATCAGTAAAAGTTTATTAAACAATGATAATTTTCAATTACTTAAAAACCAATGTGAAAGTTTTTGAAATATGTTCACAAAAATATGATCAACGACATTTGTATGAAGCAATTTAAAACGTTATGAGGAAAGTATATCTATTTACATCTTTCCAATCACGTCAATAACTCGTATATTTTATAGGGAAATCAATAACGCAGCGATAGATGTATAAACATTACAATAATAATTTTGGTGCAGAGTATAAAAAATAGAAGCAGCGTGCCAAGTGCCTCGATTGACGTTCAAACGTGAAATAATCTGATTTCTTCTATTTTCTATTTTTTTCTGTATTTCTGTTGTGTTTAATTTCCGAAACGTAAACGTTTCTGACGGACGTTACCATCGTGAGTTTACCTTACTCTTAAAAATACTTTCGATCTGTTTATTGTACACGCAAATCCACCTTCAAATCGAATTCATTATCTGAAGTACATGAAATCAAATATCCTATATAATAATATAATAGGTTTTATTAAAAAAAAACTTGGTATTAATGATAATATCTTCTATTTTTACTGTTATTTTTGCATAAAATTTACTTGAAACCACTTTAACAATTCTATTAGCATTTACGTTTTCTTACGTATAAAATGTTAAATATTAAAAAAAAAGATGTAACAAAGATATCATGTAATATAAAATTGCATATTAATTCGTTAATACTTTAACGAAATGCATTTTATAACTTAACGATTTTTTGTGTGTGTGTTAGTAATAATTTATATTCTGATATTGAAGCATAAAACTAAAAGCAAATTTGGAGAAAGTTGTTTGTGTAACTTTTTTGTAAAGTAAAATATAACTTTACAACGCAAAAAACTCAAACATTATTTGATCAATATTATCATTTGCTTGAAAACTTGCATAACAATTTTTACTGACTACATTATGCAATAATCATTGCAATTGATATTGGTCTTTACAGAATATAATAAACATGAAATTGTAACAATACCTCGTATAATGCGAGAAATCGCTACCGCCAATATCCTGGACCGGACCAATCGAAGAAATGTATGTATACAAATAATTTTTTTCTACTAATTTTTATTTTGATCAATTTAGTTTATTTTGAAATTTTAAAATTTGACTATAGTAAATCCGGACTAATCGATACGGGACTATGCGAAGTATTGATGTACTTGAAAGATTTAAAGTATTTTTTTTATTATAAATCAATTGAATTATTAAATATTGTATCTTATATAAAAACAATTGTTTTAATATACGGAAATTCCTATTATTTTGTTATTTCTTATGAAAAAAAACTTACTTAATATTAAACATGATTGTTTTCTATAGATTTCATAACTAGACAATTCAGTGTTTTAAGTGTACTACAGTATTTTAAATTTCGTTTCAATCTCAATATTAGTAGACATTAAAGCTTTCTAAAATTTTAGTTTCATTATATCTAACTTATTTTCGTTACTTGTATTTATTCAAAAGTAGTGTTATAAATGAAATATTTCACTTATCTTGTCAAGTGGAGATTGGAGTACATGAATGATTATCCATCACTCTATATTAAGTTACTCGCGTAGTTTCGGGACAAAGAAGAACTGAGTTATATAAAAAAAAGAGGCTTATGTTAAGTATATATATTTTTTGGCAAAAATAATTGCGATGACGCAACCTGGTCCAACTTTGCATCCATCATCGTAACTATCCACGGCCCCGTTTTTCCGTGTATCTCAGTGAGTGTGTGTGTGTGTATGTGTGTGTCTTTTCGGAAAGGAATAAAAAATTCGAAGTGCTTATTTATAAACGCAAAAGTGTACCTTCACTCCCCGGTTTTTGTTGTAAAGGATCGCGTAATTTAAATAGAACACCGTTTCCGTTGCCAGAAAATCGGCAAAAAAAAAAGAGTGAGAAAGAACCCGGCGGGAGCGAGGATTCAAAAGTTGAGAAGAAAAGAAAAAATAAAAAAATTAAAATCGTATACGTGAATATCTTTCAATCGGTCCGGCGTTGTATTTGTTTATACTTTCGTGTTTTTGCATTTGCTGATACGCCTCGGATAATTGCCTTCCTCGCATTTACTAACGCATTTGAAAAATATTTATCCGAGGTGTCTACTATGCCGTCAAGTGCGATGATCACTTACTATTATTACAAATACTTGACCTGGAGCGTCGTTGGCCTGGAAGGTCAAACCGTCCTGACTTTGGATGGATTGAACGGATGTCGGCGAATTTCCCCTTTGATCCTGAACTACAACCTGAATATTAGTTGGCGAATAATTACCAACTTGTGGCGAGGCTCGGAACGCTGCCGAGATCGGAGTGTCCAGCTTCTTCTTGCTCGGTTCGTGAAGGTAAAACGGCTCGGCTTTCTTCTCTTCATTCTCGATCTCCTTGCTCAAATTTTCCAGATCTTCGATGGACGACTTCACCTGCTTCTCTATCTCATCTGATTTCACTTTCAACTTATCCAAATTCGGCTCTTCTAGTTCTTTGTTATTGATTTTGTTGATCGTCGGTTTAGCCAAATTTTGGAAGAACTGCCCTAAACTCGGTTTAACTTTCGGCTGCTCTTCAATCAGCGAGTTGATGTACTCATCCACGCTCTTATTATTACTCTGGATCTTTGGACTCGCAATCTTCTCCAACTCCTCTTTCTGCTTCGCTTCAATCTTCGCGATAACATCATTAATCACTTCATTCTTATTCTTATGATCCTCTTTATTATTATTATCAGCGATTTCTCCAACGTTGGATACAGGTTCATCTTTATTTTTCCTTACTTTATATCCTCTAAATGTACTTTGAATTTTGATTGCGGCTTCCGCAAGATTCTTGTCACTTCCAATCAAATTATTCTCCGGAATTTTAACGAAATTCTTAACTGGCTCTGAAGGAATATTTGCATCGGACCTCCTATTATTTTCCTTTACAACTTGCACATTTTCCGTTGGAGAAATATCAGACGTTACGGGCCTGGTTGGAGCATTCTCATAAATATCATTATGCAACGATTCAGTTTCTTTCGTTTCCTCATCAATCATTCCATTTTCGATTAAATTCTTCATATCTTCCAAATCGTTTTTGATTTGGTTAATGATCTCATCCTCGTCTTCTCCAAGTTTTGAGACGGATTTCTTCACAAACGTTTCTTCGTCGACTTCACTCTCATCGCGTTTCAAAATTACATTAGATTTATTAACCGGATTTTCATTTTGCTTTTCTGGGATATTTGTTTTGTTGATATTGATTTCAATATTATTATCATCAATCTTTTCTGCATCACTATTTTCCAATTGTTTGGAATTATTAACACTTTCAGCACCACAAAACGTAGTAGAATTATTTGTTTCTTTGCATTTATTGTTATCGTCCAAATGATCATCAAACTGATCACCTTTATTTGTTAAATCATCGAGGTTTTCTTTATCATTTTTCGAAAAGATTTCGGAAATATTTTCTTCAGATTTTGATTGACAGTCAATTTCCTTTACATTTGGATGTGCTTTCAAACTATCATCAATTTTAATATCCACTCCTTTTTTTGAATCCTTATCCTCTGAATTTTCAATATGTTCATCAAGTTTTGATGATTTATTTTCATCAGAATTAATTGAATTCGTTTTATCGCCTTGCGAATCTTCAATATTCTTTAAGTTTTTATCATCATTTATACTTATATTATCCCCAGAATCTTTATTTTTTTCTGTCTGAATATTATCATTGCTTAAGGACCTTTTCTTTCTTAGTAAATTGTCTTCATTATCTACTTCTTTAGCTGATTGATCTTCCAAACCACTTTTAATTAGATTTTCAGTATTTAAATCTTTATCAGACTCAGTAGAAACTTTGTCAACTGATATATTTTTTATTACTTTCTCGGATTTGTCAATCAACGGATCATTCTTTACCAATTTCGTATTTTCAGTTTCCACTTTAAATCCATTCTTGTTTTCATCAATTATAACATTCTTGAAATTATCATCTTTATTATTTGAGTCAATGGAATCATCATCTTTCAATTTCTTGCTCGTATTATTGTTATCTTCATGTTCTTCAACACTATCCAATGCATTAATTTTTAAATCTTCAGATTTATTTTCATTTTTCACTTCAACATGTTCTTCTTGTTTGATATTTAGATCATCTTCATCATGTGCTAACTTATCTTGTGATAGATTTAATACTCCTTCAGTCACACCAGTAGATTTATTTTCCTCTTCTACTTTTGCAGTATCTTTTACCTCAGTCACTGTACCATCAGTTTCTTCATTTTTAGCATTTTCTATAATATCATTGTAAACTTCTGAATTTTCAGTGATACATCCAAATTCAGATTTTTTGACAGAGTCACTTTGATCATTTATTTCTTTCCCAGGATTATTTTCTTCTGACACTTGATTAATAATATTTGATTTATCCTCTATTATATCATCAGATTTGTGAATATTATTTGCAATATCTTTAGAGTCATTTATATTATCTGTATGTATGCCATTATTTGGAACATACTCAGCAGAATCAGGAATAATATTCAATTTATCAATGATATCTTCTACATCTTCAGTTTTATGTCCTTTTTCTAAAAGTTTAATAGCAGAATCTATATTTTTATCTGTTTGTTTATTATCTAATTTATGAACTGGGTCAATAATCTCATTGTTTTTATGTTCAACGTATGAATTATCGATCATTACATCTTTAGGTTTATTTTCTTTCATTACTTCATGAACATTCTCATATTTTTCAGTTGTCATATTAGATGATTTCTGTTCTTTATCTTTACACGTTTCATCACTCACCAAATTATTGTTATGTTCCTGGTTTCTTGACTTATCATCAATTACATCTTCAGGTTTTGTTTCTGTCTTATTTGCTGAAAAATTAGATGATTTATCAACGTCAATATCTTCAGAATTTGTATTGCTCTCAACTTTCACATTTTCTACTTCTTTATTATCTTTATCATCAATTGATTTATGTTCATTTTCTAATACATTAACGTTATCTGTATTGTCATTTATTATATCGTCTGATTTATCATTGGTTTTCACGTTTTTGTCAATTGATTCGGATTCATTTTTATTAACCTGATCTGTAACTTCGCCTGTTAACTTATTCTCTTGATCAATAGTTTTTGATTTATCGCTTGTACAATCTTCAGATTTCTTTTCAGAACATTTTTCTTCAGATTTTTGATTAATTTTATCATTTTCACCATCAGACGGAAGATCTGATATATTTGCATTTGTTGCATCACTCGTGCTTGTGCTAGGTTTGACTTTTTCATTATTTTGAACTTCATCATTTAACTTATTCTCGTCACTTTCTTGAGTAACAATATTTGATTTGTTGCTTGAAGAATCTGCAGAATACGTATCAAGAACTTCAGATTTCTTATCAGAGACATCCATATTGGCCAAAACTTCTGATACATTTTCATTAGTTGATTCGCTTATACTTGGTAATTTATCTTTTTCCATATCATCTGATTTATCATTTAATTCTTTATTAAGATCATCGTTATTACCTGATTTTTGTTCTTCTGTTCCTGTAGGTAAATCTATTAACTTTTCTGTTGAAAATGTTTGATTATTTTCTACTTCATCAATTATCGAATCAATTGACTTACTCTTAATATTTTTTTCAACAATAACGCCTGCTAAATCATTTGAACTATCATCATTTTTATTTTCAGCAACTTCCTTCTTATGATCCACAGATTCATCGGTCAATACATTTTCGTTTTCAATAGTTTCTACTAAATTCTTCATTGAATCATTTGACTTATTTTTCGCCTGAGCATTTTCTGTTGTTAATGAATAAACCACATCAGATTGATCTATTGATTTCATTTGACTAATTTCATCTTTATCGGTATTCTTTGTATTCTCTTGAGTACTAATGCTTGAAATATCTTGAGTTTTACTGTCAATTACTTGTACATCAGGTTCTGATATATTTTCAGTTTTTAATTGCGATACATTAACAGACTTATCTGTTATCGTTTTGTCCTGTTCATTATTTTTTACTTCATCAATTGTTAAATCATTTGTGTTATTCTCAAAATTATCTGGAGCAATAATGTTCGATTTGCCGCTTAATACATCTTCAGAATTACTTTTTTCAGCATCCTCGTCAGATTTAAGATTTAATTTTTCATCATCTGTTTGATCGCTAAGCAGAAATTCCGATTTACTACTTGAAATATGAGCAGGTTTAACTTCATCGTTTGTTAAGTCATTTGATTTATTCTCAACATTGTCTTGTGATTTATCTTCAGACTTTTTACTTGAAACTTCTTGAGATTCTTCAATTTTATCATTATTTGAAAATTCTGAAATATTTTCATTGGTTGCATCATTCATACTTTTATTACTTTTAACTTCATCACTTGATAAGTCTTCAGATATAATATTCTGCTCTTGAGCAATAACTTTTGGTTTATCGCTTGAATTATCTTCAGATTTCTTTTCAGAAACGTGATCTTCGGATTTTGCATTAATTTTATCACTTCCTATTATATCTTCTGACATATTTGCATTGGTTGTATCGCTTACATTTTTTACTTCATCATTTATCACATCAGTAGGTTCTTCCTTCTTATTAGATTCATCTTCAGCAGTTGTTAAGTTATTAGACTCAACAGTCTGCTCTTGAGCATTAACTTTTGGTTTATCGCTTGAATTATCTTCAGATTTCTTTTCAGAAACGTGATCTTCAGATTCTTCATTAGTTTTATCATTTCCTGTTATATCTAGTGAAATATTTGCATTGGTTTTATCACTTACACTTTTTACTTCATCTTTTATCTCATCAGTAAGTTCTTCCTTCTTATTACATTCATCTTCAGCAGTTGTTAAGTTATTAGACTCAACAGTCTGCTCTTGAGCATTAACTTTTGGTTTATCGCTTGAATTATCTTCAGATTTCTTTTCAGAAACGTGATCTTCGGATTTTTCATTAATTTTATCACTTCCTATTATATCTTCTGACATATTTGCATTGGTTGTATCGTTTACATTTTTTACTTCATCTATTTTCACATCAGTAGGTTCTACCTTCTTATTAGATTCATCTTCAGCAGTTGTTAAGTTATTTGACTCAACAGTCTGCTCTTGAACAATAAATTTTGGTTTATCAATTGAACTATCTTCAGATTTCTTTTCAGAAACGTGATCTTCGGATTCTTCATTAGTTTTATCATTTCCTGTTATATCTGCTGAAATATTTGCATTGGTTGTATCTCTTACACTTTTTACTTCATCATTTATCAAATCAGTAGGTTCATCCTTCTGATTATTTTCATCTGCAGCAGTTGTTAAGTTATTAGACTCAACAGTGTGCTCTTGAGCAATAACTTTTGGTTTATCGCTTGAACTATCTTCAGATTTCTTTTCAGAAACGTGATCTTCAGATTCTTCATTAATTTTAGCTCTTCCTATTATATCTTCTGACATATTTGCATTGGTTGTATCGCTTACATTTTTTACTTCATCTTTTATCACATCAGTAGGTTCTTCCTTCTTATTAGATTCATCTTCAGCAGTTGTTAAGTTATTTGACTCAACAGTCTGCTCTTGAACAATAACTTTTGGTTTATCAATTGAACTATCTTCAGATTTCTTTTCAGAAACGTGATCTTCGGATTCTTCATTAGTTTTATCATTTCCTGTTATATCTGCTGAAATATTTGCATTGGTTGTATCTCTTACACTTTTTACTTCATGATTTATCACATCAGTAGGTTCTTCCTTCTGATTATTTTCATCTGCAGCAGTTGTTAAGTTATTAGACTCAACAGTCTGCTCTTGAGCAATAACTTTTGGTTTATCACTTAAACTATCTGATTTCTTTTCAGAAACGTGATCTTCGGATTTTTCATTAATTTTATCATTTCCTCTTTTATCTTCTGAAATATTTGCATTGGTTGTATCGCTTACACTTTTTACTTCATCATTTATCACATCAGTAGGTTCTTCCTTCTGATTATTTTCATCTTCAGCATTTGTTAAGATATTAGAATCAACAGTCTGCTCTTCAGCAATAACTTTTGGTTTATCGCTTGAACTATCTTCAGTTTTCTTTTCAGAAACGTGATTTTTGGATTCTTCATTAGTTTTATCATTTCCTGTTTTATCTTCTGAAATATTTGCATTGGTTGTATCGCTTACACTTTTTACTTCATCTTTTATCACATCAGTAGAATCTTCATTTTTATTACTTTCATCTTCAGCAGTTACTAAGTTATTTGACTCAACAGTGTGCTCTTGAGCAATAACTTTTGGTTTATCTCTTGAACTATCTTCAGTTTTCTTTTCAGAAACGTGATCTTCGGTTTTTTCATTAATTTTATTATCTCCTGTTATATCTTCTGAAATATTTGCATTGGTTGTATCGCTTACACTTTTCACTTCATCATTTATCACATCAGTAGGTTCTTCCTTCTGATTATTTTCATCTTCAGCAGTTGTTATGATATTAGAATCAACAGTCTGCTCTTCAGCAATAACTTTTGGTTTATCACTTGAACTATCTTCAGATTTCTTTTCAGAAACGTGATCTTCGGATTTTTCATTAATTTTATCATTTTCTGTTTTATCTTCTGAAATATTTGCATTGGTTGTATCGCTTACACTTTTTACTTCATCTTTTATCACATCAGTAAGTTCTTCTTTATTACTTTCAACTTCAGCAGTTGTTAAGTTATTTGACTCAACAGTCTGGTCTTGAGAAATATCTTTTGGTATATTACTTGAACTATCTTCAGATTTCATTTCAGAAACATGATCTTCGGATTGTTCATTAATTTTATTATTTCCTGCTATATCTACAAAAATATTTTCATTTATATCGCTTACACTTTTTACATCATCTTTTATCATATGTGTAGATTCTTCCTTTTTATTACTTTCAACTTCATCAGTTATTAATTTATTTGACTCAACCTTCTGTTCTTGAGCAATAACATTTGATTTATCACTTGAATTATGTTCAGAAACCTCCACTTCAGAATCTTTATTGGTTTTCACATTTTCACTATCACTGTAAGGCGGAACAGCTGTAATGTTTTCATGTGTTGTAGAATTCATTTTCAATTCATCATTAATCACATCAGCAGGTTTCTCTATTTTATTATTTTCAATCTCATCAGTCGTTAACTTCTTCGATTCAATATTCTGATGTTGAGGAGTAACATTTGATTTATCTTGTGTACTATCTTCAGATTTCCTTTCAGAAACTTTTTCATCAGATTCTTGACTGCTTTTATCATTTTCAATTTTATCAGGACTCTCAACTTCTGATATATTTTCATTTAAAGCATCGTTCATACTTGATTGATCAGTCAGTAAGTCATTTGGCTTAATATTCTGGTCTTCAGCATTAACACTTGATTTATCTTCAACTTTATTTTCAGACGGAACTGCTGAAATACTTTCATGTGTTCTATTTTGAATACTTTTTATTTCAGTTTTATTATCTGTTAAGTTATTTAACTCAACATTCTGCTCTTCAGTATTAACATTTATTTTATAACTTGGACTATCTTCAGAAGCTTCATTATTAATTCCATTTTCCGTTTTATCATGAGACTTATCATCTTTTAATTCGTCATTTATTACATCATTTGCTTTATCAATAGTTGATATTTCTTTAACAACATCTACGTGACCATTGTTTGCATCTTCCGACTCATTTTTAATTTCTGATTTTTTGTTATCATCAGATTTATCATCAATTGTCGATGATTCCGTTTTATTGTCTTCTACTTTATCATGCGTTGGGCCATTTGTTTTATTCTGAATAATCTCTTGAGAATCAGAAACATCTGCTGGTTTACTTTCAGAAGTTTTCACATTTTGTTCTAGATTTAATTCAACATTATCATTCTCTTCACTAGGTAAAATTTCTGATTTATTTTCTGTCGTAGAATCATCATCTTTCGTTTGATTATTCTTCGATTCGCCAGTTGTTAAGTCATTTGTATTATTCTCAACTTTTTCTCGATTATTCTTATTTTCAATATACTCTGAAGCAACAATATTACTAATTAAAACATCACCAGAATTACCTTTACCAACATCTTCATCAGTTTTATGCAGATCATCTGATTTGTTATTTGTTTCTATAGATGAGACAACTGGAGATTTATCTATTGACGTTTCCGTTGTATTATTTTCTACGTCATCATTTATTAAATCTGTTGTTTTATTTTTATCATTAGATGTTTTTTCAGAGGCATCTTGTTTTATATCTAATTCGACATTTTTTATATCATTAGTTGTTACAGTTTGATTATTATGTACTTCTTCATTTATTAAGTTATTTGTCTTATGATCAATAACCTCATGAATGTTTGAAACATTTTCATCAAGTTTATTTTTTTCCATTTTGCTATTAGTTGATACATCTGAAGTATTTTCATTTGTGGTTTCAGCTGTATTATTTATTTTATCATTTCCTATTTCATCTTGATTATTGTTAATTTCCGCTTCTTTAAGATTTTCGGAATTAATATTATTTACATCTTCTGGTGTATTGACTTCAGTAGATATAACATTATCAGTTTTATCAGATTTTCCAGTTGTAATATCAACTTGTGATTTTTGATCCTCATTATTCGGTGTACCTTCAGATATGTTTTCATTTATTTCCTTATTTTCACTTAACTTTGCATCTTTATCTTGATTATTAGTTTCAAATTTAACGTCACTGTTGTTACTTATAGCATTTGTATGTTCCCCATCTTTAGCATTTGTTGGATCTTCTGGGGAATCTTCCTTTTCTGTTTCTGAAACATTACTAATTGACATGTTAACGGATTTATCGTTTTCACTTTCTACAAATTTATTTTCAGTTGCGAGCGTTTCAAGACTTGCTGTTTGCTGAGGAGTTACGTCAGCAGATGTATCATTAAGCAAAATTTCTGATTTATTTTCAGACTCTTTCATAGCGTTCAAATTAACATTAGTTTCTACATCTTTATTAATTTTTGAGACATTTGTCTTTAATAAATCTACTTCATCTCTCTGATCTTCAACTTTTTCTAGCATACCATCACTTTCATTATTATGTAATTTATCAATTGTTGCATCATCTGATACATTCTCTGTATTACTATTATCTGATTTTTCAGTTTTCAAATCATCATACTTATTTTTAATTAGTAGTTCTTTATTTATTGAAGGATCATCTTTAATGTTTTCATGTATATTATTATCAGTAATACTTTCACTTTCTAAAGGTTTATTTTTGATTATTAGATCATTATTATCGGATTTGTCAGTTGTTTCAGTGTTTCCTTCAATTGTAGTAGTAGGTTCATCTTCCAATTTAGTTTCAATAGTTTTGTTGTCTTTAATTAAATCTTCGGTATTATTATTACTTCCTTGAACTTTTACAATATCATCAGACATAGTTGGTGCAGTAACATTTTCTTGATCTTCCACATTTTCAGATTTATCTTCGGATATAGTGTCTGTTAAATTATTATTTTCTTGTATTGGATTGTCATTGTTTACCATTTTATTAGATATATTTACTGGAATAGAATGTTCTTGATCTTTTAAATTATCTTTAGAATTATTATCAGTTGTCTTCAAATTATTAGTTTCAACATTTTTATTATTTTCTTCCAATTTAATATTTTCATCGTGTATCGATAAATCTGATTGGTCACTTTGTAAATTATATTTAATTTCGTCATCTTCTTTAGGTTCCATCGTGATTTCTTTAACTTTTTTATTTGTTATCGAAGCTTCTGAAGTTTCTTTTCCTTGAACAATATTATCCTTAGATTTATAACTTTTGGTATCATTTTCCTTATTTACTACTTTGTCTGAAGAAGTATCTTTAATATTTTTATCAGATGATAGCTTAGTATCAGCTTTTAGATCATTTACAGTTTCATCAACTAATTTAACAGAGTTGATAATTTCACTCTTATTAGTTATAGAACCTGATATATTTTTATTTATGTCGTTAGAATCTTCTGGTTTATCACCGTTTTTGGAAATTATTTCTGAATCCACAGATTGTTGTAAATTATCTATGAATTCCTCAGATTTAGTTTTATTTTTTGTATTTACTGGATCAACTTCGATTTTATCTTTGTTTGTATTATTAGTTGATGTTGGTGTTGTTATTTCATTATTCTTTGATAAATCTTCTGTTTTAGTTCCAGATGTTACTTCATTAGGTGTTTCTGATACACTTACAGCATGTTCTTGCTTAATGTTATCTGTAGAAGAAACCATAGCTGATTCTGACAACTTGTCAATCGAATCTAAATCTTTATCATTGCGCAAAATATTGTAAGTCAGAGGTTCTGTATTACTTTCAGAATCAGTTTCTGTTATATTATCAATAGTAGGTTGTTCTGGTTCATCATTTATACTTGAATGTTTATTTTCTAATGTTTGATCATGTTTAAGAAGTGGTAAATCTGAATCAACATTTGTATCCGATGGTTCTTTAGATAAATCATCATCCTCTAAAGACCTATATTCACCAATCACTGTCTCTTTCTCACTGCTTTTATTCTTTGGATCTTTTTCGGGATGATCTTTGTCTGACTGAAAAAAATTCTTAATTCCGCTCATTTTCTCCGAAATATTGTTCATGATAGACTTTTTCGACGAGTCCGAACTATCGTCCGCAATCGATCGTTTCCCACGAACTTTTGGTTCATCACTTGGAACCTCCAAGGTATTCAATTGTTCCATTGCCTTAGCAACGTGCTCGTCGGATAACTGATTTTCTTCACTTAAAGGATTCAAACTTACTGTATTCGCTATTCCACGGTGATGCGGCAACTCGTCGCAGTCTGCAGGTTCTTGAATAGACTTCAGGGACTAAAATAAATATATATATAACAAAATATTTTCATTGCAAAATAAAACTATTACCTTTGAGGGTTGCATTGATTTTCTTGTGGAATGTCCTCTCCAAACTGACTGGATTTTGGTAGCTGCTGATATTTCTTCAGTTTTTGGTATATTCGGTTGAACGCTGTGACCAAACATATCAGATTTTATACTTTCTTCAGTCGATGTAATAGAATCGACTTGATCTTCAGTATTATCCTCTGAATAATCTCTTAACGGTATGTAAGTAGATTTAGTTTCAGTATCTTCTTTGAATTTCTTGGGTCTCTTTTTGTGTACATCAAAATCATTGGGTTTCGATTCATGCTTATTTTCATTGGTTAACAGACTTTTAGTTAAGGCCTTTGTATCAATTGAATCTTTTTCTTTTTCTCTCTCATTTCCGTTTGACGAATTTAGGTCAGCGTTTTCATGTTTATTTGCGTTTACAGATTCTACATTATTATGTAAATCTACATTTTCATCAATCACGTTCTTAGATTCTTTGGATAAGTCAGAGCTATCTTTTGATTTATTATTGTAATTAGAATCAGATACGTAATTCGTAGTTTCATGACTCATGAAACTTCTTGTCAATGCCAATGCATCAAATGCAGATTTCTCATGTTTCTGTTCTATATCATTTAAATCATCTTTTAAATCTTTTACTGCTTCAGATACTGCATTAGGTGCCTCTTTTTCCAAAGTTTCTACTTTTTCTTCATTATTAATATCTGTATCATTTTTGATATCTTTTAGTGTTTCAGAAATCGCAGTGGGTATTTCTTTATCCAACGAATTTTCTTGACGTACTTTATGATCTTCATTATTACTGTCTTTTGATTGAATTCTCTCTTCATTTTCTTCGCATTTCAAATCATTTTCACTTTCTTCTTCTTTAGTTGTTAACATTTCTTTATTTTCTTTTATTGAATCTTTTATATCTGCGATATCAGATTTATCCTTTAATTCATCTTTTTCTGATGTAATGTCTTTCATTTCATTTTCTTTGCTATTAAAATCATTTTCACTTTCTTTATTTTCAGTTATTAACAAATCTTTATTTTCCTTTATTTCATCCGCATTTTTCACATCTGCAATAGCAGAATTATCCTTTACTTCATCTGTTTCATGACTTTCTTCTAAAGATTGTTCAGCGGATTTATTGGTATCATTTTCTTCTTCTGCATTATCTACTTTCGATTGATTCTCTTTTGCTTCATCAGAATCGACATTTTCACTTCGATTCGATAAATATTTACTTACATCTTCTAAATGTAATGGACCTGCATCATCGATAGGTGTCTTCAATTCTTCATTATCTACTACTTTCTTTTCTCCACTCGTTATATGATCTTGACCTAACAATACATCTTTGATTCTTTCATCTTCCTCCAATTTTAAATTTTCAGTCGTATCTGCCAATAACGTATTCTTAATTAACTCATCTTTAGATATATCTTCAGATTGTTTTATTCCATCTGATTTATCTGTATTTGTGTCAACTTTTTCTGTATTTGCACTCACTAAATCAAGATTATGCTCTTTCTCATCTTCGTTTTGCAAATTTGATTTACTTGAGTCTTTATTATCATCATCATCATCATCACTGGAAATTACTATAGTAATCGGTGCTGTATTATCATTACCATTTATTGGTTCCTTGTCAACAGATACTTCATTTTCTACAGTAGGTTGATCTATATTAAATGTTGCTAAATTATCCTTATTATTATTTCCAGAAACCTCATGATTTGTTCCATTATTATCACTTGATAAATTATTAGATTCTTCTTTTTCGTTACTTGATATTAAAGTCTCAGGAGTTCCGTTTCTTTCCTCTATTTTCAAATTATTAGATTCTTTTTTAAGTGTCAAACCAACATTTTGAATCTCATTTGATTTAGAATCTTCCTTTTCTTTATCATTCATATCTTCTTGACTATATTCCTTGTTTAATTCATTTGAATTAGATTTTGTCTCATCATTCGATTTCAATTCTTCATTTTGAACCTGATCTACTTTAGATTCTACTTTAGTAGTATAGCCAGATTCCTCTTTTGATTGAATATCTTCCTTTTCAATTTCTTGTACTTTTAATTCTTTAGTTTCTTCCTCATTTGATAATTCTTCTTTCTTTGAGACTTCTTTTGTTTCCGAATCTTCAATTACTACATTTTCTTTGTTGTCAATGCTGTTTACTTTGTCTTGATTTATATTACTCTCTTCTTTCTTATTATCAGATTTCAGTTCCTCGTCTAGATTTTCTTTGAGCTTAGAATCTTCAATTAATTCCTTCTCTGATATTTCATTTTCTTGAACTTTTGATTCTTCAGTTTGTTCCTGATTTAATGCATCTATTTTCTCCTTATCTTCTTGATTTGTGTTACTTTCTTCATTCTTTTCATTGGTTCTCAAATCTTCATTAAGAGTACCTTTTATTTCAGATACAATACTTTCTTCTTTTTTAGACTTATCATCTTCTTCTTTTGATTTAACTTCTTCGTTTTGAAGTTGATTAATATTGGAATCTTCATTGTGTTTCTCATTTCCATCTACTTTAATAACTTCAGTTAAGTTTAATGATTCTTCATTGCTTGGTATATCCTGACAAGATTCCTTATCTTCGATTTTATCTTCATTCATTTTTTGAATTCCTATCTTATCTTCATTATTTAATTCATTAGAATGTTTAGTTTCATCTTTTTCAAATTCCTCAGACTTAGTTTTATTAACATTTTCTTCAGGTTTACTATCGTTCATTGATTCTTCTGTCAATTTATCTTCATCCACTTTCTTTTCATTTTCATCTTCTGGAATATTATCATCTTTTACTTGTTCTGCTTTAATATTTTCAGTTTCTTCTGGTTTAGATTCTTTAGCATTTTCTATAACAGAATCACCATCAGTTTTCTTCACTTTGTTTTGTGGAATATCATTATTTTCATGTATATCTTCCTGATTAACATAATTCAAATTCTCAATCACCACGCTCTCCTTATGATCTCCATCGACGAAATCACTATCAACAGCATCATCCTTAATCAGCTTAGATTTATTCATTTTAGAAGCATCAATCTGTTTCTTAGCAACTCCAGCTGTAGTTACTGTGGCAACAGCTGCTGCAGCAGCTCCAGCTACCTTCTTTTTATTGAACTTATTATTCAATCCAACTTGTGATCCATTAATCGATATTTTGTCATCCGTGGAAGGAGTTGTAACGACCCTTGATTTCATCTTATTATTTTTGTCTTTGGAAATCGATCTCTTCATCACCGGTTCCTTAATCACATCTTCTTTAGGTTTAGGTTTATTCAATGGTTTTCTAGATTTGTAATTTTCGCGGATGGTTTTTTTGCTCACATCGAGATTTATATTTTCGATGTCCTTGGGCAAGAGTGATTTCTTCACTGCGGTATCCTGCTTCATCCAACGTGCCCTGCTTGATCTGCTCTGTTTCGCGCTGTTCGTCTGTGAAGCCTCTGATGATGAGGACTTAACTTTCTCCATTCTCGGTGAAGTTTCATATCTATTTTTGATAGGGGTCGAAGAGAATGCCTTTGGAGTCTTCGGCTTCGAAGACGTTTTGGAATTCGTGAATATAATCGGAGTTGGGAGCTTATTGAATTTTGTGGCTACAGTCGCCGATCGTATTTTAACTTTTCCATTAACCGGTTTTTTATCTGCAATATTATACTGGTACCTTCTTCAATGAGAACAATAAATTACTTACCTCCAGTTTCAGCTTTGTCGCGTATTTGAAGCAATTGGGTGAAATGATCCGATGCAAAACTGTAAATATCTTTGGGTTGCTTCAAGAGAACTTGCTTAGTTAAACTCTCCATCAGCTCCTCCAAACCAAGAGGAACACTCAACCTCTTCACCACCATTCCATTGTCTCCATCGATCGTCGTTGCCACCTGCATTTTGGTTGTGATCGCAAGCACAAACTGCGTGAGACTGGCAAAGGTAACGTTCTCCGAATGATTTCGATCGAAGAACTTTCCGTGACTCGAGGTGAAAAACACCTTCGAAAGTTTCTCGCACTCCCTTAATTAAAAAAAAAATATGAAACTATAAAATTCTCTTCACCCAATTACATCTATAATGCACAGCAACCGAATTCCGAATGAATGAATAACATGCAACGGAATTTGTTTGTAACAAAAATCATGTTGACTGTGCATAGTCACACCGGTGATCAATAGTTTTTCCATAACAACCGAATCCAAACACATTGTTTCCCATATTGATTTTTCCCATGGGGACGACTCAAAATGCTAGACCTTCAAGAGGTCATCCACATACGCATGCAATTATTTTCTATTCCTTTCCGGACGTTTATTTATTTATTGTTATAATTTTCGTGTGCGTCACTTCGTGCAATTTTAATCATCGACGGAGACGCGTTCATCTACCAAACCGACTGTTTTTATATTTAGCATCAAATTGACGCAAAACGCCAAAATTAACGAAACCCATTTTTAACTTACTCGATAGAATGTTTCAAATACCGCTGAAAATTGCTTGATTATTGTATACTTTCAAATTAAAATAACGTTGTTCGACGTGATATACGTAAATAAACAGAGTAAAGTTAAATATATGAATTTTTTGTAGTACAAGTGGCCTAAGTTGCTCTAAGAACGAACTTTGTTATTGAATAAAATTCTTGGAATTATATTTTCCAATACTAAATTTTATCATATGGATAATAGAATTGATAGTTTTATTGGTAAAGTTATTTTCATCTTCGAAGTTACGTTGAAGGATGTTCCCAAATCGATGCATTACATACATGTGACGTAAATTGAGTTAAAAACAGTTCATGTACATCAATATTAAAATGATATATTAATACATTCAGTTGAATCGAAATAGTTATATTTTTGTTACAGCATAGCAATATTTTTTGTGAACATTTAAGCTTTCATTAAATACAAATAATTCAAGATTTTTCGTCTTTCGAACATCAGAAAATCAGAATGCATTGTCTAGAATTATTTACATTCTGAAAGGTAAGTAGATTTACTTTTTCTCAAGGTGTTGTCTTCGGAGACAAAAATTAACACAACTAACAGAAACTTGGTTAAATTGGGTAATTAAGTAATTTAAAACTCGATCAAACAGAACCTTCAGTGTTAACCCAGGGACTAAAGTTATCGTAATCATTGTATGCTGGTCGATAAGCATTTGAAATACGCTAAAAATAGTGCTGTTAACATTAAAATTGCTCTATGTTAAATACTTGTCGTAAAAAAGCTTAATTAATTAAATATATATTTGTTTTAAATTTTACTAATACAATGTCTTTACATATTAATCAGGGGAATCCCCATCTGTAATTTAAAAATTATGTAATTCTATAAAACTTGTGCTATTATATAGAAGATGGCGCTCATTATTTTCAATTCTGGCGGGTTTTTAACTTAACCTGTGTTTTTAGTCTTCAAGAAAGTATATTTTGTGGTCAACAGTTTAATACAATCAATTGCATTTATTTAATTTTAAATGATAAGACTGTAAAATGTTAGAAGAAACAGAGTTAAGAACAGTTGTGCAAATTAATGATATTTGTGGAACAAACGATAACGAAATTGTGCAAGAAAGCAAAATGATGAATGAAGAACATGATGTTAGTCCAAGCAAAATACGTAATAATAAACAAATTACAGTTTTGCAAGTGATTGATTGTAACAAAATTACAGCAGTAGAAAACAGTGATGATTTTGAAATTAATAAGAAAACATCTCCTCCAGTTATTGCTAATGATAGAGAGGAAGGGGGTTTAGAAAATTCTTTAAATGAAAGAGAAGATAGTTCAATTATAATTAAACCAAAGAAACTAAGAATTGTTGACAGTGATAGTGAATATGAGGGTGATAAAGATGAACTTAATATTGAAGAAACACATAAAAATGAAGCAGGTGAATGTCAGCAGAGCAATGATTCTAAAGTATACGATATTAATAATAAAGGAGAACTGGTACCAGAAGGTGATTTCAAACATGTAAGATTTTTTTTAATGTAAAGTTTAGAAATATTTATTAAATCATTTAATTTTAGAAAATTGCCTTGACCAACCTCTGTGATTCTGAATCAGAAGAAGAGATTGATAACAGAGACATAAGTAATTATACTTCTGAGAATGTAGAACCTATTAAGTACAAAAAGAAACCCAAGAAGAAGGATTCTGAGTTGGAGCCAAAAAAAGTAATTAATTAAAACGAAATTTTAATTTGTATATAATATTTATTTAATTTTCAGATGACTGCAAAGGAAGCTGCAGAACAGAGAAAAGAAATAGAGTCAGATTCACAAAGAAGAGTTAGAGAAAAACATGTTTCATTACCATACCATGTACCAAAACAAAGAACTTTAAAGGAGTTTATGAAATTTAGGAAAAGATTTGCTAGTGCTGTTCCAAAAGAAGCAATCCACAAATCTGCATCTGTGGCTATTAAAATGACAGAAGAACAGCTTAAAATTGTTTCGTAAGTTTTCTCAATGAAGTTTTTTCCTTTTAATAAAAATTTAATTGTATTTAGGAAAAATCTGAAAGAGCGAGAAAAAGAAGTTGAAGAGTTCTTCAAGTCTGAAAGTGAAGAAGAGGATGATGAGGAAGTAATTGAAACAAAGAAAGATTGTGATAAAGTTGATGGAGATAAAGCAGAAATGGAATTGAATGAGAATAGTGAAGTAAAATCATTGGAGATAATTACAGTTGAAAATCAAGATAATGAAGAAAGTGCACCTGTTGAAATACCTGTTGTTATGGATACTGAAGAAGCTCTTAAGATTACAGAAAATAACCAAGTGGAGACTAATGTAATTCTAACAGAGGATCAAATGGCAGTAAATACTAGTGAATCAAAAGATGATAATTTGAATAATTCATCAGGGAGTTCAAATTCTATGGAACTTGTGTTTAACATAGATGATGCATGTGATGATGATATGGACAATGTTGAATGTGCAATGAACGAAAACGAAATATGTAAAGAAAATGAAGAAATGGTTGTAGAAAAGGCAATGAATAAGGATTTGTTGAAGCAACAATTTGCTAACATTACACCTTGCTTAAGCGGTGGACCTAATTCGGTAATTGATTTGGACGAGGGTATAACTCGACCAGACGATGTATCTCTATTGATGGAACGATTTGCAAGGCACGCCTGCAAGAAAACGCCTCAGAAACACAAAATTCAACTGAAGTAAATAATATTTCAACTAATGAGTAAACTTAATTATAAATATTAAATAATGTGATTGCAGTATTACGAGCGTTTCCGGTGATGGTGATATACACAAAGAAAAATTGGCTGTGAAAATAGATGGACCTGACGAACCTGAGATTAATGAACGACCTGGAGTCCGAATGGAGAAGCTTAGGAATGATTTACAGATTCAAATGGCACAGAAACGGGCCGAGATGTGGAAGCAAAGGGTAAAACCGCCTACAAAAGATGAAGATATGGATACGTACGAAGGTATAAATTATATGAATTACATTACAACGGTTTATATACGTTAGTGTTTTTAGGAGAGAGAGATAGCTGTGGGGCAGATGATGACATTTTGGATGACGACGAGGAAGAGGAGTTGACTGAAACGGAAGATGAGGACGAGGAGGAAGCTTTAGCTAAAGAAGCTAAAAAGGATGTAACCAAATCAGAATTCTTTGAAGAAGAGGTGATGAAAATAACTTATATTTTATACACGTATTACAACATTTATTATTAGGCTGAAGAAAGTGATCCAGTTGAAGAAAGTGAGGAAGATGAGAGCTCTGATGAAGAGTTGCAAACGGACGAGGGTGAAAAGAAGCCTCTAAAGAGAATTATAAAACCGTTTGGTGACGATTCTGATGAAGAGGTGGCAGAAGAAATTATTGAAAAAACCGCAGCTATTTCACCACCTGTCTGTGAGTATAGAATCTTTTAAGAATTAAAATTATTTAAAAATACTAAATCTCTAGGTAACGACGATGATGACAGTCCACCAGCAGCTCAACCCAACAACAACCTAAAAACTCCAATCAGGCCAAAAATTCCACCGAAAGCAGATTTTGGTTTTCTGACGCCTGTCAATCGTATGACTTGCTTACAGAATTTCGATTCAAAACTCGCCATTGATTCCCCTGGATCGCCAGCTATAAAACTGCTAGAACCGTCCCCATTAAAGTCCATCAATTGGCACAAAAAACTATTCATCGAACCCGAAAGCCACCAAACGCAAGATAGTATTGAGGAATTGGCCACAATATGTTCAGGCAAATTCATTGCTACCCAAACTCAGCAGGTTACAGAGAAGGCTACTCATATAGAATCAACGGAAACTGAGCCAATCGTTGAAGTTGCATCAACTCAAGAATTGATGGAGTTATGTTCTGGAAAGTTTACCGGTGCTACACAGATAGTTGATGGTGCTACTAAGATTGAAAGTAGTAACGAAAAGCCATCTACTGTTGAGACTATTACCCTTGGTGTAAATAAAGAAATTAAGAATTTGGGAGATGACAACGAAGATAAATTTATATCCCAGTTGCTCGACGAAGAGGAAATGGAGCAGTTTAAGAGGAAATTGAATTCACCAGAAAAAAGTCAAGCAGCAAAAAATTATTTTAATGAAACTGAAGAGGAAAATGAGGAGGAAGATGACGATACGTTAGGGAAGAGAAAGAAGAA
This sequence comes from Nicrophorus vespilloides, assembly GCF_001412225.1. Taxonomy (NCBI): domain Eukaryota; kingdom Metazoa; phylum Arthropoda; class Insecta; order Coleoptera; family Silphidae; genus Nicrophorus; species Nicrophorus vespilloides. Next base: position 600,966 of record NW_017100099.1, on the reverse strand, counting down.
ATTGAAGAAGCGGAAAACGAAAGCAATTGTGGATTCAGGTACTGACGACGCTTTGGAATTATTGGTTTCTATCATTTAAATTTTTTAGAAGATGACGATGATGATGAGGAAGATGTGGGTAACGAGGAGGAATGCATTGATCTTCACGATGAAGTTGATAATGAAGACATCGAAGTGGAATACGATTCTGAAGAAAATGAAATTGAAGTTGAAAGGACTAAAGGTATGTAGATAATTAAATGTTTATTTTCTTTATACTTACATTGATTTTTTTTTGTTTAGATGAACCAAAGAAAAAAATGAAGACGTCAGATTTCTTCGAAAACGAAGCTGAGTTGTCGGAGTCCGAGTGGGGAAGTGCAGATGAAGATGAGAAGGATTTAGATCAGTTTGAATTGGAACTAGGGGATAAAGAGAAATTCGATGAAAACAAAGTTCGAAGCGATCTTGAGAAAATTCACATGTAATTTGGTTATTGTTTAAGAAATTCAAAGATTTAATACAATGTTATTTTAGGCGCCGAATGCTGGATGATGATAATCGTGAAGTGAAGATATTACAAGAAATGCTTTTGGAGGATGGCGAATTGCAAGGAACAGGTCGTCAAAGGCAATTTAGGTGGAAAAATATAGGTAGAAATATAGTAAAGATAGATTTTGGATTGTTACATTAATACCATTTATTTGTAGATAATCAAACGGGTGATGAAAACGCCGAAAAAGAAGCCAATAACGAAGATGCTACAATTGACGAAGATGAAGAAAATGAGGAGCAGTGGAGAAAGAAACGTTACGAAAGAGAAGTGTTTTTAAGAAATGTAAGTATAATGCGCCATTATGAAAATAAATTGTTAATATTAAATTACATATTCTAGTCGCAAAATTCACAAGGATCTTCTAAAGAATCTGATGTAACATTGAACAGTCAAGTGCTTAAACTGGGACAAAAGGCAATCATTCGAAATCA